>NC_045158.1:19959289-20059289 GCF_900700415.2 Clupea harengus | reverse complement strand
CAAACTACGGTAATGTGACTATATTCAATAAAGGAAAGGTTGGCCCCATTTTCTTTCTAGGTAGGCTGATAGTATCTATATGTAATTAATACTGAGCCACCTTAATGAATTAGGATTCTAAACCTGTTCAGTGCATGTTTATATGATATTTTCTTAGGGTTTTACTTATGTGACATGGTTGACCATTAATTTGCTATACATGGAATTTGCATGCTATTTCAGGAAGCATCAAATCTCCTGATTTGCACTATTAGTCTGCCTCTATTTTTTATTAAACAATATCCTCGATTTAATTTAAATTCAGTTATGGAAAATAAATATTGTTTTTATAGTAATTCACATAGTTAGATAAGTAGTTGTGTCCGCTATTATCCTATAAAGGGTCATATAACACACACATGACATCATTAAGAATGGATTTGTAACACATGTATTTAAGTATATCCTCTTTGAACGTGCCATCGTGACTCTTCATTCCATTTTTGCTACCACTTGTTTCCTGTACGATCCTGAATCAGCTGGACAGTCCAGGTGTCGCCCATCCTCTCCCTATCGATTAGTTCTGCCTGACAAGGGACTGTGTATATCCCTGGGAGCTCAGAGCCGGATGACTGGAGCATGTCCAAAAAGCATTTTAGACCCCTGTCAGGACCAGTAGTGAGACTGTCACATCCCCAACCTCATGAAATATTTACAGTCCAGAACCCCTTCCTGGGAGAGCGCCGAAGGCAGGTACAACGACGTAGGAGTGAAATATTGATGTTTTAAAATATTAATTGAGATTTGCCATGGCACTGTCTTTATAGTGATGTTGGTGGTATTATTTGGGGTTGAAAGCACAGTGCACTGGAGATATGGTTGTGTAACATTATTAATTTGAACCCAATTCAAAAGTATTTGACATGTGGAATATTTACTGTGCACCAAATGCTAAATCAAATTAAAACAGTAACTCATCTTCAGAGATGAAGTGCATTCTAGTTATAAGAAAACAGGATGGTACAATGTTAAATGTTTACAGTGTCTCAGTGGCCTTCTTGCAGATAATTATCACCAACCGCAAGTATTCTCTAAGATGAGTAACAGGAAAGGCATGCAGTTCCAGTCGTTATAGAAGATACTGAGATAAAATCAAACTTAAATTAAGCAATCAGTGGCAAGCAGCCAACATTTAAACAGACAATCCTGTCATTTTTTCAGCAGTTGGCCTCACAGCAGTGTTTGTACTTTACCAGCATGTTGTAGAATTACCATAGACTTCTTTCACTTTTAAAAAATATTCACTGCTGTAATATGTGACCAGACGTTGAGCTTTGTACTGCTTTTTTGGGGGGTGGGGGGAAGGGACAGTCCCCAAATGTTAGTTGAACAGTGTGCCCCCACCTACCCTTCATCTATTGTGTCTAGAAATACTCCACTCCATTTGGACTGGGGCTGTAGCTACTGTCTCAAAGTCCTGTGAATGGATCAGTATGGCAAGTCGAAACACTTCCTGTCTATGATCACCTAACCATTCCCTACAGCTCACTGACTGGCAGTACAATAAAACAACCAAGCAAACAAAGATGTTCCTCTCCACAGAGCATGTTCATATTACCAAACAAAACAAGCCAGGGTATGGTGCAGCAGTACCTAGATGGCCAAATTGACCCAGAAATGTGTTTCATAAACACCTCCAGGCAGACATGACTACCGGCTTAACTTTAGAAGCAAGAGGTTGAAGATGCACTGCAGTATTTTCAGAGGAGTGAGCATACGGATGAATTCTCTCCGCTGCTCAACTGCTCCCGTGAATAATTAAAGAGGAGGAAAAAAAGCTAAATAAAGGCCAGCATTAAAGAGTTTCTTTTTTGACTGCTGCTCAATGGTAAAAACATCTCGCTTGTGGAGAGTGTCCCAGCTAAGGTTCAGGTGAAATGGATAAGCTCATGTATGAATCAGGAGGGAGTGAGTGGAGCAGAGAGGGAGATGGCGCTTTTGCAGGGTGACTGAAAAAGCAAAGCAGGCTGGTGTTGACACACTTCAGTAAGCCGAAGCCACTATGTCCTGATTCGGCCCCTGAGAAGTGGATACACTGAGCTCTGACATCAGCTAGTCAGTTAGGGGAGAGTTCACCTTGAAATTCTCAGGAGGCTTCCCTGTGAAGGGCATGGGCCTCTCCCAGTTAAGCTGCTGTGCCTGAGTGACTGGAGTGGGAGTTTGACTGCACCCCTGCAGATAGTGGGTAAAAGAGGCCACGCAAAAGTCAGGACTAGTAGGACGGGGAGATGGATAGATAAACAGATGGAAACAGATTGTTGTGCCACACAACGGTAAAATTATGGGTGAATTTGTCTTGAACAAAATGATTTTCACCCAAGCTGTTGCCATCACACTGTGTTTTAGTAAAATTGTTGTTGCTGTAAATTTTCATTTGTACGACAAAATTCCTGACAACAACAGACATTTTGATAAGCTGTGCTGATTATGTTTGATGGAAATGTTTCCTTCAGCTGTTTGCTGTGGATAATCAGGTTAAATATGGCCATGATTGTGATATGATTATGAGCGTGTTCCATGCTCTTGGTCTCTAATGAATCTGTGTTTAAAGGTTTTAATCATATGTAAATATAACATTTATAAATGTACATATTCTCCATAAATTGTAGAGGCAGGAAATTATAACCTTCCTTGCAAACACTATGTTAGTGTAAAACCACTGCATTTTTGTCCATAACAGCTGCCTATCCTCCAAACTATACTGTGCTTAAACAGCTGCCAATCCTCCAAACTATACTATACTTAAACAATGCTAGCTGCCTGCAGACCTCAGTAAAATAATATGGTGGAGAAATAAACTCACACGTATCATCTGACCAGGGGTGCAATTCCGGAAAACGGCACATAGCAACCAGCAAGGCAACTGAAAGTGAGTGTTTAAAGTGATAGTCTTTGACACGGAACTACAGCATTCGCTGTAGAGCCTTTTTTTGTGAACAGCACTCCAGAATAATGATGTCAGAGCCCAGACTCCTCATCGTGATGGGGCTAGATGTGTGAAATGGCCTCTGCTGGATCTTCTGTAACTTTTCCTCCTGGAGGTGCATCGCGGTGCCTGTCCTCCCACACTGCATTTCAAACGCACCCTCTGCCCGGTGACTAATCTCTGGAGGAGGAACATGTCATGTCTCCTGCAGCTGAACAAATGGCAGTAGGCACCAGCAAATCTACTCCTGCAGGCTGGTATAAAGCAGAGGGTGAGTTATGATTTGGTAATATGTTGGCCATATTTTTGAAAACTGTATAGAATTGAAGCTTTTCATTGCTAAAAAAGGATTCTGAGTTAGAGTTAGGATTGTCTACACACCATCTTCTCCTAATTTTTGCACTCTCTCAAACACTTTTCTTTGCCACAATAGTGCAAATAAAAGAAATCCATACAAATATCCACTTTGTGTTATTGCTTTTAGTCACTTAGAGGTAGGCCAAAACTGCATTTGTTGCAGATGTGCATTACAATTATAAATTACTATGCTAATTTATGGCTCATTCCATGTGAATCATTGCATCAGTTGGTTATGGTTGACCTGTACGTAGGACAGCACTGTGAACAGTTCCCTTAGGATTTAAACCTCACATTCATAGCTAGCCCTCAGCAGACATGGTAATAAACCTGTCAACTCTGAGCGAAGCCATGCCCCTTGTGATCAAGGCGATCCCTCACCCTGGGATAGACCTGTACTTCTGCACAGTTTGGCAAAAAAGGAAAGGATTACATGTGCAGAGGAGAAGAATTCAACAGAAGAAGAACTGAGAAGCACTAGCATCTTAGCTAAGGTAACTAAATAACTACAAGAAGTGCTCATGCTGATAATGTGTAGTTCATGACCATGAACCCTATGAGACAGCACTACTCTCCTACCAGACAGGGAGAGTGGGATAGAGGGAGGTGAGGTGTTTGAGAGGTAGGCTGTACAAGAGAGGAGAGAAGAAATAAACTAATATTTTAAGATCAAGTAGAATATTTTAAAAGCATTTTGAAGAATTCTTGAGTGCGGAGAGGGATGCCAGAATGCTTGAGAAGATGATTTGGGATGGGATCTGACTGTGGATACAGTGCATGTGGGTGTCTAATACATGTCGATAACTGTCTCAGCCAGCCCTCCCCATGTGGGATTAGACTAGTGGAGCAGTGGACTAAATAGTGCATAACCTACTTTCAATGATTGCAGAGGGGACTAAGAGAGAAATAGAGAGTGTGTGTGAGAGAGATACTGGGAGGGAGGGAGAGAGAGAGAAGGATGGAAAGAGAGTGAAAGAGAGAGAGGGAGTGTGTGTGTGTGTGTGTAAGATGGAGGGAGAGAGAGATGGAGAGCAAGAAAGTATTTTTGTGAGCTCAGTTTGTTTTATTAGGTCAAGAGATATCCTGTGTCTCTGCAACAGCACCAGCTGATGAGATATGGGCAGAGTGGCTGAAGATGGATGATGGATCCTCCCTCAGGAAAAACTCTTAGGCATGTTTTATGTCTTTCAAAACACACACACACATACACTCACACTCGCGCGCACACACAAACACACGCACATACACTCATTCACACACACACACACACACACACACACACACACACACACACACACACACACACACACACACAAATTTCCTTTGGGATTAATAAAGTATCCATCTATCTATCTATCTATCTACACACACACGCACAAACACACACACACACACACACACATACACTCGCACTTACGTGCATACACACACACACATACACACACACACACACAAACACACATACACTTGCGCGCACACATACACACACACACACACACACACACACACACACACACAAACAACAACCTCCCTACTCAAACACCTATACATAGTGAAGCTGTGTTGTAATACAAATTTCGAAGTGCAGAGCTTTTGCGAAGAGCTTGTAAATCAGGATATTTGTGTCTCTGGAAGACCTGGCTATCACTCACCTGGAACCTGAAGGAGGCTCTTTCAGCCCTGCATGGATTTGTGAGTCAAGCCCTCACCCACACCCACGCCCATGCTAAGTGTGGTAATGCCAGGCAGGGACAAGCCATTGCAAGCTTGTCCATTGATGTCTAGTCTTAGGTTGACATTACATTCATTAGATTTATGTGGATCTTTTTCATTTTCCCCTGTGAAACATCCCTGTGCTTGTAAACCACACAGCTTCACAAAACACAGTCTTTGTGTCATTGCACACACACACACACACACACACACACACAGTCACACACACACACACACACACACACACACACACACACACACACACAGAGACACACACACACACACACAGACACACACACACGAACACACACACACCTGAGAGCTGATTCAGTGACTTGGATTCCACAAGTCACAGCTTGTCCAGCTGCTGCTAAACGTGTGACTCTTTGCAAACTGTTCAAGGTTCAGAGTTGTGGCCATTGTCAGTGTTCTGGTTCTTCCAGTGGCACACGCCCAACATGTACTGTACAGAATCCGTTAAATCTGTTTGTGATGGAGCGTGTTCGCACATGTCTCCTCTTTGGCCTACACCAGATTTTGGCGCACAAACTATAAGCATAGCGGTCAGTCAGAACAAGAGTGGTGCAAGACATACATAGCTTGCACTGCGGTTTAACCCAACCCAACATGACTCATAAACACATCAAATGTGTTAGAATAACATCAAGATAAATTAAATTGTAAGTGTATAAATAGTAACTACAATTACAATGAGACCATGTAATGGAACAGGTAACATACAAGGCAGCTGAATGGTTCCTGTGTTTTGAGATATTTGGTAATGCATGAGTTCTTTGAAGTTATGCAACATTTATTTAGACACTAAAAATAGTTCCTAAAAAAGGAATTGTGTCTGACAAGATTTCCCTTTACAACAAAACAGCTAAAACAATGTGAACAGCTATAAGACAGTGTGCATCCTAACACTATCATCCCCCACATGAGATCCCACATGGACACTAACACACTTATACACAGCTTGCACATCTCTCTGTGGTGTCAATGTTTTGCCCAAAAGTGTCATAGCACACAGTCCCCACAAAAAACAGGGACACTTTTTATGAGACTAAAACAACACATCTCCCCTTGAACCAGTGAGACAGTGAGAGAGAAAGAGGGATAAATAAATAGATAGAGAAAGGGAGAGAGAGAGAGAAAGAGAGGTTCCCATCTGCCATGGAACTGTCATCTCACATATAAACGGGGGAAACCACTGCTTCCCAGATAAGTAGATCAATCTAACAGAGTCAACACATCAGCTGGACTTACCTGAACCTGCAGTGTAAGATCACAAGGCGAGGAACAAAGTGTGACTTCCCCCCCTGACCCGAGCTGCTTGTGTGCGCTTCTCTGCTGTCCCTCCAGATGTCAAAGAAGAATTGCTCACACTGCTGGAACTGCTTACCCTCTCTCTATTACTCCCTCTCTCTCTCTCTCTCTGTCTCCCTCTCCCTCCCTCCTTCTCTCCCTCCCTATCTCTATCTAAGAAGATGTGGGCGTTCTGTCATTCCTGCATAAACAAATAGTGCCTCCTCTCATTCCTTCATCTTGTGCCTCTCCCCTCGTGGTTCCATCTCTCTCTTTCTTTCTCTCTCTCTTTCTCTCTCTCTCTTTCTCTCTCTCTCTCTCTCTCTCCCTGTCCTTCTCTCTCTTTCTCTCTCTCTCTCTATCCCTCTCTCTCTTTCTCTCTCTCTCTCTCTCTCTCTCCCTCTCTCTCTCCCTGTCCTTCTCTCTGATATATGCCTCCTCTTAACCTGTTTCTCATTCCTACTATCTGTACATCTTTGCCGTTGGTCTTCTCTTTCTTTCTCTCTTCCTCTCTTTCTCCAAGTTGTAAAATTGTGTTTCATAGCATTGGTTGACAGAATTTCTGTTTAGAGTGTCTAACATTCATGTGGGTTTAAAGCAGTAACAGAGAGAAAAAAGATGAGTAAACTTAAAGCACGCTTCAAAAACAAGCTCACAATTTTGGCCAAAGCCAAAGCTGTTTGAGCCTATTTCCCCTATGGTACTTTCTTTTTTAATCTGGACAAATCTTTTTGAGTCGACTGGGCTCCACAGCTTGTGCGCCTGTATCACCAGATTTCAGGCTAAATCCCTCAAATGATGGTTGGTCTCCCACTGCAATGTATCTGCCTCCCTGCCACTTGTCCACATGACAGGGGTGGCATGTGTGGGCAGGCAACAGACTCCCTGGCACAGCAGGAACAAGGGAAATGGAAATATCTCCAGTGTTTGATCTTCACGAACCGCAGCTATCACAGGCTGCCCTCTTCCTTGTCCGAATCTGTGTCACCTGTCACTTCTCTGTTGTCTTGGAGACTTGTCTTGTGCATGTTGTAAATGTCTTCTTTTGTTCACTTGAGTGATTTAGGTCAGGTTTATGTGACCAAGCATCATGTCATGTGTATGCTTTCATTGGCATTTGTATGCTTTTAGAGCTTGCAATTGTGTGTGTGTGTGTGTGTGTGTGTGTGAATCTGTGACACACTAACTCACACGCATGCATATACACCTATACCAACCTGTGTGTGTGTACAGTCTAAGTATATATTTCTGTGTGTTTACACTTTTAACAGCTTGGCTAATAATAAACCTGCACCAAACCTGCACCACCTGCCCCTCTAATCTGTGTAACCTGATGTAATGACAGGTGTTCACCTTCAAACCGCATGTGGTCCCTTGAAGTCAGACATCTATCCTGCCTCGTCATCCTCAGCCCCTCTCCTCTCCTCTCCTCTCATCCTTCCCTCTCTTTTTTTCCTCTCCTCTCCTCCTCTCTCCTTTCCTCTCCCCCTTTCCACTCACTGTTATCTTTCATTCATCTCTTTTTCTACACAGGAAATCAACAGGAGTTTTTTTTTTTTTTTTTAAGTGCCCTGTTTGTGTTCCTTGAACTTGGGAGAGATCCCACTGGGAAGGCTGGGGGGCGAAGCCATTTGTGAGTGAGTTATTTCTCCCTGTGCCCTTGCCAGTCACATTGTTTGTTTGTTTTGTTCGGTGAGATTTATGTACGCACACCTGGTCTATTTTGGAGAAGGCTGTGGCGAGGCCGCGGTGCGGTGAGTCAATGCCGAGTTTTGAACGATGCCGTGCTTAAATCCAGGTCATGTTTTATGTAAGTGGAAGAATTTGTGAGGTTTAAGGTGCAGCTATTTACTCACTCATTTTAAGCCAACTGAAAAATCTCAATATGAGTTCATTATTAGAATTTCATTAACATGATCAGTTTCATAATGACCTTGGAGAAATTAATACATAGTAGGTAGGGGTAGTTGTTCTGGGCTGGTCAGTAGTGTTTCTGGGTTATATTCTCCATTGCAGAACCCACTGTCAGTGTCTGACAATGTCAGTTATTTACAGTGATTCAGAGCTTGTCTTTCCAGACCCAATTAACTCTGACACGTCCAGATGTAGGCACACCATACAATTCTTCTATATGCACCTCTAAATCTAACTCAGGGGTTTTCAACTGGTTTTGTCCCAGGGACCACCATTCTGACTAGAAAGTAATTTGCAGCCCACTGATGTGCCTGCACGGGCGTGCGTGTTTGTAACCGCTGCCGCCACGCCCCCTCCCCCCGCACAGATATTCTGCCTATAACACTTAAATATGTGCAGTTATCAGGGTAGATCACTAACCGCCATCGCCACGCCCCTTTCCCCCGCACACATATTCGGCCTGTTGCACTTGTCAGTGTAATTTCTTTGATATGTTTCACGATATTCAAGAGTAATCTGGAAATGTGTTGAAATATCAAAGCGAATTTATTAAAAATAAAAAAAATCAATGGTGAACTGACCAACATAGGCTCATGTCGCGGACCCCCTGCAATGCCGTCGCGGACCACCAGGGGGCCACGGACCCCCGGTTGAAAACCCCTGATCCAACTAACTAGAGGAGAGCAAATAGGCTAGTCACACCAAGTAGTGAAAATAAAAGCTCCTTGAGTTATTTGTACACAAATAGAACCTATGCTCAAATACATTTCTTTACAGCACTAAATAAATCAGTTGGTATTGTAGCAATCACTTTACTTGCACAATCCCTTTGGGTTGTTTATAATAGATGTTGTTTTGGTGGCTGGCAGGCAGACGTCAGTAGCAAGTCTGAACACCTGGTGTCTCAGCAGCTGCCCTGCCCCCCTCCCCACCCCCCTGTCCCTAATGCCGTGCCACAAAGCAGCAGAATCCCAGCAACAGACCGCGGATCAATACTGAGTAAATTGAGAACAGAGACCCAGGGAGATGCGCCTGACCCACTCGACACACACACACACACACTGTCGGAGCTGAGCCGGGCTCCAGAGATGGTGTTCGTGGCCTGGGGTCAGGGCTGGCCTCCGTGTCCACTGAACTAAGACAACCCCGGGGCCACTGGGTCGCAGATCCACTGAGGTTTTAAATGCTGCAGGATTCAATTTCAGCTGGTTCTGTTGTGCGGCTGCCTGCTGTCCTTGGGTCTGGGTAATCTGCAAACAAGCGCCCTCTGCCTCTCTGTCTTACAGACTAAAAGTTTATGAACCAGGTTCTCTTTAAAAAAACAAAAAACATTGTGCACATTGAAATACAATATTTATTTATACCTTTTGGGGTACTGTGGAGCAATGTAACTCTCTTCCTTATAAACTCCACTTAAACGTTGCAGTATCTATGATGGTAATGGTAAAATTATATTTGGGACGTCCAACAATTAAGTGACATTTAAATGACAGCCAAACAAAGACAGACCATGAGCCATTGTGTGCTGACACCAAATGCACTATCTCTCTTTCACAATGCCCAAAGGGTGAACAATCATTTTCATATCATTTGACTACTAGACGATAGTGTTCTTAAAAAAGCTTGAGAGTTCTAAACCATATTTTTGTTCCTGTTGACTCTTTGTTATTGATGCCACAAGTCATACTAGTGTGTAAAATGCATTTAGTGTTTGAAAACCTACTGCAGCCATTTCAAACAGCTTTGTGAAAATACACGTTCATAAATACCCAAAATCCAAACGCCCCATAATCATGTATTTTGAAAAGATCGCTGATATACAGAAATATATGAGAGCATCATGGCAACAAATGTGGCAAAGTAAACAATAATATTATGTAATATAATTTACAGAGAAAACACCCAAATTAACATCTAAACGCCTGAATTGCTAAATTTGGATATCTTTGACAGCATGAAACCGTAACTTCTCCTCAACAATGCATTGACCTCAAGACTTATTTTAAGGCAATTATGTAACTCAGGGTCAAGTGTCAAGTTCTGTTCTTTTCGGGCGCACTTGGGTCTTCACAGTGCAACTGGGCCCCTTCATGACACTCTGTAGATAAATCAGCTTTATTCTTCATTGAAATTCTGCCCAAATGGCCCTTGCTGTTGTCCGCTGTGAGACTTGTTTTGGGCGATATATCAAAGTAAAAAGTGTAGAGGTCAGACTGATGAGTCTGTTCATCATGGTGATGTGACGCTTTTAATACGAGGGCCTTCTGTTCCTGCCCAACACGCTGCCAGGAAGTAATTAGGCGGCTGGATGGCACTGCTTTGGACGGTCGCCCCACGAAACCCGTCGCCCCAGTGAAATGCCACAGTGTTTGGTGTGCTTGTTTATGGATGAATGAGTTTAACAATTTGCTTTCTGTTGACTAGGAGCATTTTTCACAGCGGGGAAGCGGACACAGTGAAACAAAGCTATAAGGTACGTCACATTTTCATAACCACAAAACCAATCTTAATAACGGGAGGAGAAGCGTGGCACAGGGGAGACTGTACAAATGTTTTGTTGCTGTGTACAGTTAAATAAGATACCACACAGAACAAGAGAACGGTCGAGGGAATAGGTGTTGGATAAAACCCAGGGGGTAATGAAGCTAAAGTGAAGTGAAGGTTGAGTGTGTAGGACGGCGCCCAGTGCCGTGTCATGTATTAAACATGACACACAGCATGATCAAAGTCACAACATCATCAAGTCAAACAAATATCACAAATGTGTACATACTTGTATATATATATATAAATGTGTATATAATAACATAACATAACATACAACAACATATAATAACTTAATAAATACTATTTTCACAACAATATTTGTCTGTTTAGACTGTTTAGACTGTTTAGACTGTGTCTAAAATGTGAGAAAACAGATATGTTTCTGGATGTAGAAATAGGTAGCTGGCTATGATTGTGAATGACAGTGCCCACACATCTCAAATATAACCCAGACAAGAGGAAAAGAAAAATAGAGGAAGATCGGTACAGAGAAGTCAAAAGTCAAGGTTGAGCAGCAGCCCATATAATCTGTCCAACCCCCTGAGTGTGTGTGTGTGTGTGTGTGTGTGTGTGTGTGTGTGTGTGTGTGTGTGTGTGTGTGTGCGTGTGTGTGCAGAGGTTCCAGCTCACTGATAAGCAGGAAGAGCAACCCCCAATCACATCTTCTAAAACACACACTTTAGTCTCCCCCCTTTCATCCACACAAGAGCACGCGCCTGTGACCCTCCCCCCTCAGTCATGCACACACACACACACATGCGCGTGTTTGACCTCTGGCCCTGTTCTTTAACCACACTTCGTTAGCTGAGGTCAGTGGGGGCGGGCCTTCATCTGCAGGATGACCCCTGGAGAGTCACAGGGACATCTGACAGGAGGGGTGTGTGTGTGTGTGTGTATGTGTGTGTGTGTGTGCGTGTATGCGTGTGTGAATGTATGATATAAGACTGACCAAAATGTGATGGTTCATCTAGCAGTTCCTGTCCATGATAACTACTATGCAAATTTGAAAAAATGAACCTACCTTTATATAGTCAAACTGTGCTAATTAATGAGCGATCAACCAATCCCACTGCACATGTGTGCACTTCATATCTGTAGGCTACTAATGCTGAAGGAAACCCTGCCTTTCTTTCTGTGTTATATAGGCCATGGACAGACACTGATCCTTATCCCAAGAGATGAACTACACTGGCATAGCGTGAGCGATAGCACAGCAGATATAAAGAAAGTGGAAGATGGAGAAGAGAGATGGAGTGAGGGTGAGAAAGAAAGCAAGAGAAAGGGAAGGAGAGGAATGAGAGAACAAGAGAGAGAGAGAGAGAGAGGGAGACAGAGAGAGAGAGAGAGAGCAATCTGTACCTTTTGTTTTCGTAGCATAAACAGCATGTCAGGTCCTGGCTTATATTGATTTTACTCCGTGCTCTTCTCCTTCCCTCCTCTCGCAGGGCTGGAAGGGGGCACAAAGCAGGAGGATGATGTCTTGAGCTGCGGAGCCGGGAGCTGAAGGCAAGGGCACCCCGCTCAGCGCTCAGGTGTGAGTGCAGACGGCCAGGTGTGAGTGCAGACGGCTCGACCTGCCCCCACCCCCCTGATCTCCTCGGGCATGATGCCCCCACATGCCCCCCCCCCCCCCCCCCCCCCCCCCCCCCCCCCCGACAGGCCTGTGTCCATAAAATACCTATCGCATAAAGACAGGAGAGGAGACAGTAAGACCCCAGGATAGGAGTGGAACAGAGTTCAAGTGTGAGCTCTGGGAGGCACAGAAAAACAAGGGTAAACAGTGAGCTGAAGATATAAGCCTGAAGACACAGTGTTCTTTAATAAGTGTTCCTTGAAAATGTTATTGAAAAGGCAGACAGCACACACCTGAATGTGTGATTAAACACAACACACACAATAAACATCACACACACCTGAGAGTGTTAATAATAAAAAAAAACATGCAGAAAAAACAGCACACACCTGCAAGAGATACAGAATGTGACTTAGCACAGTATTAGGGTACCCATCCACCACCTCCAGTTTGGACAACCATTACCTAGGGCCTCATGCAAATGATGTTGCAAAGGATTCATACAATCACTGGGTAGTGTTCCAGTATTCCAGTGTTCTAGTGTTCTTGTCACCACCATTGGAAGACATTGGCATTAAACAGTCTCACTGCTTTTATGTCATCTGACACATTTGTTCACGGAGAATGGAGACGCGTCCGTGAAATAAGTGTATTTTGACGCGCTGTCTGCTGCCAGAGCGGCTCAGAGCCCTGGGAGGTTTGGGTCGGTCGTACATCATCATGGACAACAGAGTGGCCCGGTGGCCTAGTGCCCGCTCTGACAGCTCAGGGTGACGTGTGAATGGAGAGTCGTCACAGCGCCACTGGGGCTGACCTCAGCTGTAAAAAGGGGAGCTTGGATAGCGGGGAAGGTGGAAGATGCCACTGCCTGTGATTTAAAGAGCAAAAAGGGAGTGTTTCTTGTTTTCTCGTCTGTCTAGGAAGGATTGAGATGTTGAGCTGAATGAATGAACATATTAGTTTTGATGAGATGTAACAGCAGAATTTTTTTTTTTAATCAACACAAGAGCCAGCTGTAACACAAGAATCAGCAGCAGTAAAAACATGGATAAACACAGCAGAGGTGAGTCTGAGGTGGTCTGGGAGACACTGCCTCCTGCTGGTCAAGAGACTAGGTTTGCATGTCTCCCATGAGTAGTCATGCCCCGCTACTGGAAATCATGCAGTAATTGACAATAGCATGTAAAAAGGTTTTAGGCCATTAGCAATTGTAAGCCACTAGCCATTTTTAGTAGATGGTCAAGGGACTAAGAGGCAGAAAAATAAAGACAGAGGAGAGAAACAGACAGGGAGAGGGAGAGAGAGAGCGAGAGACAGAGAGAGAGAGAGAGAGAGGGAGGATGAAGAAAGAGTGCGAGGCAGAACGAGAAGATGTGCTTCCCCCTCATGAAACAAACAAGTTATAATGAAGAAGGCAATATTGGGGTGATTAAAGAAGAAAGAAAATCTGATTTGGAACTGTTGCGCCAAAATTCCCTATTCCCTATACATCTGGGGGGATCAGTAGCATCAGCTAATGTCTACTAATGACAATATAAATGGGTAATTCGTTAAAAATGATGAAGCATTGCAGTGGGTCAGTGAAATCACTGAGACATTAAAGTGTTAATAATGTAGTTAAAAGTAAAGTGACCACTAAGGGGCGCTGTTGTACTGCATCTTTTTTACATCAATCCCATATGTTTTCCTCCCCTTTATTTTCTCTTCAATAAGTAAAACAAGGATGGATAAATGAGTAAATAATACACAAAAAATATGACTATTTAATTGTACTATGCCATTATGTGTCAACAGATTCTCTTTTAAGTGCACATGTTAAATGTGGCACAATTACACTGGAGAGCAGAAAGCATCTATTTTGTCTATAGAGGTCTGTGTTAATTAGATAGCAGTGTGTTTAAAGCATTTCCCCAGCAGCATGGGGTGCTATTTACTATATGTAACTACGCAGAAATGAGCAGAAAAGGAGGCATCAGCATACTCAGCAGGTGCTGAATAATACATACACACAAACACACACACACACACACACACACACACACACACACACACACACACACACACACACACACACACACACACACACACACACACACACACAAACAAACAGAGACATACAGACACAAACACACAGCATCTGAGGGACACACTCACACATATTCACATTCACAAACAGGGAGAGAAAGAAGCAAACTTAGCCACCAGCAGCCATTGTCCTGTGGTGTGTTGTGTGCTGCAGACACCCACTCTACTGCCCATGCACTCCAGTGATAACTCACATTTGCAGCCTTACCTTGAATCGCATTTAAGAGATGTAAAATGTACTGGCAATCAGGAAATATACTACATGTCTCCTATCACAGATTTCCATACTAATGTTCTCTCTCTCTTTCTTCATCTCTGTCTGTCAGCGTGTGCCTATTTACGTTTGTGTGAATGTGAGAGAGGGATAGACTTTATTTTTAGTTTGTATTTTGTGTCTAGCTTTGTAATGTCTATGTGTGTGTGTGCATTTGTATGAGTATAACAGTGTGTGTGTATGTGTGTGTGTGTGTGTGTGTGTGTGTGTGTGTGTGTGTGTGTGTGTGTGTGTGTGTGTGTGTGTGTGTGTGTGTGTGTGTGTGTGTGTGTGTGTGTGTGTGTGTGTGCGCGCGTGCGTGCATTCACTGCAGATAGGATGGACTTGGCAGTAGAGGTGTACAGCGACATCATTATCTGTATCTGTATCTGTTCAACCACCAAAACTATCTGTCTCTGTATCTGTATTTGGATAGAGGACTGTATGTGGGTGTGGTTTCTACCAGACGTCACGTTAAATGAGGCAAATGCTGTATTTTCTAATATTCATTGATGCCTCCTCCTCCACGATGTGAGAGATTCCCTGAGTGATAGCTTGGGAATGGTCAGCTCTCAGCCTGCTGCCTGCTGGTGGTGGCGACTACACAATATAGTAGGGATGCACCCGAATCCAAATATGTTATTCGGGAAAGTACAGATAATGTGATGTAAAGAGATTCGGAAAAATAAAATCACCTCCAGGACTGACATACATCAGCCACTGTTTCTTAAAATCGATTCATATCATCATATAATGCCAAGATAAGGAAGCCCATTCTGTTAACAACATATGATAGTAATTTCATTTACTACAAATTATTGAAAAGAGATTGCTATATTCTGTAGTCGTCCCACCGAGTCAGCGTTTAAGTGAAGAGGCATCAATGTCATGTGCAGATTTCGTTCAAACCCCTATACAAACTTAAACCCTTAAACATATCACCTGTCGTTTTGAGCTGTATCTGTTCATTTCCTCCATTAAAACATCAAAATAAATGATGTGTGTATTTCAGTCAATATTCATCCATTTAAGATGTAAGATGCTGTTTGTATCAGCTATAGGTTTCGTGGAGTTTTGACCTAGTGTCAACTAACACGCTACCAAATATGTTATGGTTATTTAAACAGACAGACAGATAGACAGACAGACAGACAGACAGACAGACAGACAGACAGACAGACAGACAGACAGACAGACAGACAGACAGACAGACAGACAGACAGACAGAAACACGTTTAGGAGATAGCCATGTGCATGTGACAGAGGAGTGCATGCTTATTTCAGTCTAGACATATTATTTAGTGTCCACTGTAGAGTTGTGACAAAATGTTGGCAGCAGCTGGTGACTTGTGTGTGAACTGACAGCATACACTTTGGCAAGACAAAGCAATGATCAGTATGCCATTATCTGTCAGAAAAAACAGTAACCAGTAAACCCTGTGAAACAGCATGGGGGTGGGGGTGGGGGGTAGGGGGTGGTACCTATGAATATTGGGTTACAAAATACAGCACATGCCCAATATGACGTTGGGTAGAAGCTCTGTCCACCTCCAGTCTTCTACTCTAGCGAATACAGATACAGATCATTTTTTTGGTTTTAAAGATACAAATACAGATACAGCCTACAGCATTGCCTGAGAGTCTCCTCTCCCTGAGTGACGGATGTTTCCAGAAACTGGTGTGTGTCGGTAAATGTTTCAGCTCTCTCCGCGTCTCTGAGAAACCAGTCATTTGCGACACAGTGACTTCCAAAAGCTCACAAGGTAGGTGATTCGTCAGCGACCCACGTCACCCAATCAATCGTCAGCCCAATCGCATTTCTCCCGGCACCACCCACCCACCTCCACCTCTCACACACTCCCTCTCTGCGCAGCTACTCCATCCACTGTTATTACCAACCACCATATTCCCTTTACATGTGAAGGGAGACTGAATGCAGGAGACTTTGCTTTCTTGCCGATGACAGTAGGTTTTCAGTATATTTGTACCACTCTCTTTGTGACCAACAGGCCACCAAAGATGTGCGGAAATTACCAGTCCTCTATGAAATGGATGCTGCTTTTTGTTATGGCTCAGGGCCTGGTAGATAATGAGAGCCAGTAGAGAGCTTCTGCTTTATTTAATCCTGCTCACACACGCTCACTCGGAGGACCAGGATGCCTATGTGAGACTCTTCTGCAACGCTGCATTGTCACATCATTTCACCTAATACATACACACACACACACACACACACACACCCTCCCCCGCACACACCCCCCTCTCTCTCATTCACACACACACACCCCTCTCTCTCATTCACACACACACACACACACACCCACACACACACACCCCTCTCTCCCATGCACACACACACACACACCCCTCTCGCTCATTCACACACACCAGTGTTAATTTTGGCAGCTATTTTAGATTTAGTCTTAGTCTTAGTCTTTAGACGAAAATGCATATTAGTTTTAGTCACTTTTGGTCATTTTTATCCTCCTTAGTTTTCCTCTAGTTTTAGTCGACGAAGTCTCATTACATTTTAGTCTAGTTTTAGTCACATTTAAAAGTCTATCTTATAGCCACATTAAACTCCTTTCCTTCCCTTCTCAGGCCCGGGGACCCCTTGTGTTTACAACTGCATAATAGTCAAGCTTGCAGTACTTAAACTGTGGATGCAATTAGTCTCTAAGATACAGATCTCCTAGTATATGCCTACAACTGATTTCCAATGAATTCAATGTAAATAATAATTTTAAGGCAATACTTAATTAAAAGTATTATCATTAAAATATAAGAGAATATCAAGTCTAGATTTTGAAGATTCAAATGATGTGATAACACAATACAACTACTATGTCTACCTGGCCTTAGTTAAATCAACCACATATACTCCATATGAATTGCTGTGCAAGCTGATAACCAACATATTTAGCTAGATGGATAGTTTGAGAGTTGAAAGTAGTGCCAATGATAATAACAATTGCATAAATAGACAAGGATATGTAAACCAATCACATATTCATTTATTTTTTCTTGATTAATGTCATGCGTGGCCTGTCCTATAGTACATTCTAAAATGCGTTTACTAGCCAGTTATCGATAGCTAGTATAACTTAGCTAGCTATCGATAGCTAGTATAACTTAGCTATGCTACCTCATAGTTAGCTAACGTTAGCTAGCTAAAAGTTTTGGAACTCATTTGCCAAGCCAAACGGGAGGTTTCAATCGAAAATGACTAGCTATTTATCCAAGCTGACACAACCTATACACTCGACTGCCCCTTTGAAGTTAACTTAACGTTGGCTAATATATTCGAATAACTAGTTAACATTAGCTAATTATCATTGACAGTTACTAGCTAATTTACCTAGGCAAATGGCAGGGTTGTCTTGTGCGCTTTCAGGTGCCTCTTGTTGTGTTCTTCCCACCTATTTTGAAGCCACAAGGTTTCTCTCCGGTTATTGCTGTGCATTGTGTTTTATTTTCTGTCAAGTTATGATTAAAGACTGTCCAGATATCTATTCTTATTTTTCTTCCAGTACCGAGTGCCTGAACTTCAGCCATCATAACGTTTGTTAGGGCGTCACTTGCATGTGGAGGAGGGATAGATACAGGACCGGGCAACATTCAACCAATGATGTGCATACAAGTTTAGAAAAAAAAAACGATTGTGACTTAGTCAACCACCAACATTTTCGTCTCGTCTCGTCAACGAAAGTTAAAATAGATTTAGTCATAGTTTTTATTTAGAAAGATCCGTTTTCGTCACGTCTTAGTCTCGTTTTAGTCACGGGAAAAAGGTCGTTAACGAATATTTTTCGTCATAGTTTTCGTCAACGAAATTAACACTGACACACACACACACACACACATACCCCTCTCTCTCATGCACACACACACACACACACACACACCCCTCTCTCTCATGCACGCACACACACCCCTCTCTCATGCACACATACACACACACCCCTCTCTCTTATACACACACACACCCCTCTCTCTCATTCACACACACACACCCCTCTCTCTCATGCACACACACACACACACACCTCTCTCTCTCATGCACACACACCCCTCTCTCTCATTCACAAACACACACACACACACACACACAAACACACGCACACACACACACATCCACTGCACACACAAACTGAGTGACCTGATGTTAGCAGTCAGCTGTGTGTGTGGTTTGCCTGACCCCCCCGCACCTCGACCACGAGCCTGCCTTTGAGATCTGCGATCGGATCTAACAGGGCTGGGCAGGTCAATTCACATCTCACACATCTCACACAGAGGGACACCATGAGAAAAACAAATACATAGAACATGCTCTCAGACAAAGCATGACTAACTGGGTCAAATGTCTTCTCAATCAGTGGCATATTAAGCAACTACTGACAATTCCAGCTGGCCAGTGTCAGCTCCATGCATTTATCAGTTCATTTATTTATTGATCGGTTACCTGTGTTCCCCTCAGTGAAGCCCCGTCACCCCTGGCACGGCTAGAACCACGCTCCATCAACTGAGCCACTGGAGCATTTCTAAGGCACTGTTGGAGAAGGATATATTGTGTTTGGCAGTGCACATGTTTATTTTGGCAAGTGTGTGTGTGTGACAGAGAGAGAGAGAGAATTAGAGAGAGAGAATAAGTGAGAGAGAGAGAGGGACTTGAGGGGTTGAGGGACTGAGACAGAGCTGTGACTTTTTTTTGGTGATTTTCATACAAAAATGACATGAAATGAAGTAGATTCGCTCTGCCTCTCTTGAATCGTTAACGATTTAAAGGACTCATGTACAATGAGAGAAACGTGCGAGTCCGGTCTACTGGGTCTACTACACACAGTCTACTCACACACACACACGCACACACACAAACACACACACACACACACGCACACACACAGACACACACACACAAACACACACACACACACACACTCACACACCACCACCACCATCTCTCACTTGACCTGGGTGAAGAGTTGCAGGTATGCAGGTTCTCCAGACTCTTCTTTCACATCTGCTGTCCTTCCCGCTAAACCTGGAGTACGCCTTAAGGAGGTTTCAGAGCCTGCAGCAGATGCCGTTAGTTCAAAGTGCTCTGCTTGAACATACTACTGCGTGTGTTGGTGTGTGTGTGTGTGTGTGTGTGTGTGTTTGTGTGTGTGTGTGTGTGATAGCAAACAGAGGCAGACATTTTTTGTGTAAACATTCCAAAAATTTGTATTCAAAAGACAACCCTTAGACCAGCGGCCATGTATGTTCGCCAAGAGCTACCTCCTGAGAATGTTTGCAACTGTTTATGGCAAACGAAAAAACGTATGAAAACCTTTGCGTTTGTTTGCTAATTTGAACGCATCTCAGGTCTGCTTGAATATGTCAACATATATGGACACCGCTGATTATCCCCTTTTCAGTAATGACCATTGGACTAGATCTTGACTGAATAATGACGGCTTCATGAAACCAGATGCTGGAAAAGCAGTCCAGATACCCTATGGCAACAGGTCAGAATTTGTGAAAATTTGAGGGACCAAAAAGTAATCATGGAGGTTGACTGTTGTCGACTTTTCCATTATATATTATGTGTGACTGGGGAGGGAATATATTTGTGGTACTGAAATTGGAGTTAGAGTTTGAGTGCAGCCAATTACACTATTTTGACAAGAGTTTAGTCAAATGGAAAATGTGCTGTTCAACTCGCATCTGATCCAATAGATTTAAACCTTCTGAATGTGTTTTTTGTGCATACCACTACTTGTGCTGATGGTGTGTGTGTGTGTGTGTGTGTGTGTGTGTCATCAGTCCTTTTACATGCCTGCCGTTTTCACATATTTTTGGAATTATTATATGTTTTTGTCTGAATAAGATTCTTTTTGCATAGACAAGATAGTTCATGGCAATGAAGTTAGGACAACCTCCTCTCTACTCTAAAGGGTCAAGACTAAATAGCATAAAAAGAAGATTGGTCTGTCTCTAAAAATACCCTTCGAATAGAGATCATGGAACGAAAATATCCCCAAGTTACATTTTACTCACTAAAGCGGTCTGATTAAATGCAGCAAATCTGAAATGTCTTTATGAAACAAATTTCACCTTTATCACCTCGTAGAAGTGTATCATCTTGATTAGTTATGTTGGTATAGAAACTTATTCCATGTTTCTGATGCCAAGGTACATAGGAAGATGCAAGGATGGTAGTATGGGAGACTTGGAGAGGTATCCAGAGAGGTACATTTGGCCAACAGACTGTGTGTGAAAGAGAAGAAAAATGAATGAGCAGCAATGTGTGTGTTTGTGTGTGTGTGAGAGAGAGATAGAGAGAGAGAGAAAGAGAGAGAGAGAGAATATAAATAACGTGGGAATACAAAGGACCAAAAAGGAAAGTTAAACATATATAGTGGGAGACAGTAACCATGGAGAGATAAGAGTTCCCATACTGCATGTCTCCAAAGTATACGCAAAATCCCATCTCAGCCAATCCCCTTACAGCCATGGATTTTCACTGAGTGGATGCCTCAGATTCTAATATTCTGATAGTCCACAAGTGCACTGACTTTGGGGGCGTACAAATTTGAAAAGTTGCAAACCTTTTCAATTATAACGTCCCCTTCATGGTAACCATTAATATTATTTGTGGCATTGGGTTATGATTTAACAGCCGCGGTGCATGAAAAACAGCACAGCGCCGTTTCTGCCACGACAGCAGATCTTTGCCTTTTTTTAAGGAGGCAGCCGATCAAGCACGTGTTCATTATCCAACCCCTCAATTTTTCTAATGGCTAATTCACTTCATGGCAAAGCGTCAATGGAAAGTGCTTATTTGGAAGAAACGTTAACAGTTTGAAGAAAAATTCAGTCGACTCACTCTTGGAACATCCATTTTCATTTTTTAAGAGGCTTGGGTAAAGTAGGAAACAAACACACTTTTCATTTGGTAAAGTATGCATGTGTGTGCAGATCTTGAATGATGCTGTAAGATAATATAGTCAGGGATTAGAGTGAATTGCATTATGTGTTTCCTTTTTTATTTTTGTCCCTGCTAAAAATAAAAAAAATAAATCAGTTCCTCATCCTGTCCTGATTCCTCTGACTTAGTTGATTGTGTTCCCTAGCAAAGGCAATGCAGTGAGAAGCAGAGTCTAACAAATCAGAATCTAACGCTGCATTGCAATGCATTATTTATCTTCAGCACAGCTTTGAATTAGTCATGCTGTTTATTGGATCAGGCCTTCAAAAACAAGCCTTTCTCTTATTACCCCATCTGAGAACAACCCACTCTACTGCCCCACCACACACTCCACACGTCCCCACAGCATTCTAAAGAGATGAGGTTGCTTTGAGGTTTTGCTGTACATATGCTGACTGGGACGGAAGACAACGTTAGAAGACAAGAGACAGACAAGAAGTGAATGAAAAAAAAAGATTGGGAGAAGGAGAGAAAGAGAGAAAGAGAGAGAGAGAGAGAGAGAGAGAGAGAGAGAGAGAGAGAGAGCGAGGGCTGAAGCAGATGCTTTGGCATTCATCTTTTTTATTGTCTCTTTCCTGCCAAATATTCAAATTTCCCTGGTTATAGCTAATATTGTCCCAAATATGTGGAAACAGTTTTCATACTAAAATCAATATGGCTTGGTCAAATGACATATCACCTTGCACCAGGAACAGACATGACTTCCCATACAAAATGAAATCATTAAATATCTTGGCCCATCACCATTTCACTCTTGGGCTGCATTAGGTTGGCTTGGCTGTCAACTGTAAAGAAAATATACATCTCATTTTACATTATGTGCCCTTAGAGAGTTAAAGAGAATACCTAGGTAAGTTATTACAATTCTATACACATCTCATGTAAGTATATATTTGTAGATGTTACCAACCTTAACCCTACATTTCGTATACTGTTGTAAAAATACAATCTTCACTTGTTACCTTGTGGCAAGTTTGAGTTATTGTGGGAAGGTCAAGAAGATGGAGGCCATGCTCACACTGGCACAAACATGAAGCTCTGTTAGCCACGCCACAAGCTTCATTCACATTCAGTATGAACCACAGCTAACGGACAACCACAGGAGTCTCACACCCCGCCTCTCGTGACCTGAGTTTGCGACCTACTTTTGAAAGCCAATCTGCTTCTTCATATACTTTTCTCCCTCTCGTAGAGGCATTCGAGTTGATACGTGCTCTGATTGCGTTGGGCTTAATTGCTGCAAAATGAAGACCTACTGCATCTTGTTTGGCAAACCTATGAACATGGCACAAAATATGGAGAAAATGAGAGGCGCATTATGCAGCAACAAACTACTTAATCAGGCACAGCCATGAAATTAACCTTGAAGCTGCCATTGGCAGCCTGGTCATTCCAGCACCAAATTGTTAACCCATTAAGCAGAATTGCAATTTGTCATATATTTACGGAGTTTAATGTAATTTAGAAAAACTATTTCATGCCTTCATCTCCAGCAGTGTCGACTACTACACTAGTCTTTCCACAGGCCTTCGTAAAAAGATCATCATATGTCTTCAGCTTGCAGAAAATGCAGCTGCTAGAGTTCTTACAAAAATGAAAAGAACAGACCACATTACATCACACATTACTGAAGTCCTTACACAGACGGACTTTAAAGCACTGCTGCTTGTTAATAAAGCACTGCTGCTTGTTAATAAAGCACTGCATGGGACAGGATCAAGATTACATCTCAGATATGTTTCAGCTGTACACACCTGCTAGACCTCTCAGGTCACTGGAGAAAAATCTGTTGGTAATGCCTGCTGTCAGAAGTGAACATGGCGAAACAGCCTTTAGCTGCTATGCTGCTCAGCTCTGGAACCAACTTCCTGATGACATCAAATGTGCTCCAACTGTAGCCAGTTTCAAATCTTGAGAACAGACCCAACTGTTCTCAGATGCTTTCTGTTAACTGATGAAATTCACTCTACTTTTGATTAATTTACTTTTTAATTTCTATTGTATGTACTTTGTATTTTCTTTCAATTGCGTTCTTTACTTTCTTTTAATTATATATTTATCTTTTCACTTTGTTTTTATCTTATTTATCTAAAGCACATTTAATAGCTACATTGCTAACTCTTTTACTAACTACACACCAGCTAGAACACTGCGATCATCAGATACAGGTCTATTACAGGTCACCAGAAGCAGTCATAAGAAGATTGGCAATGCAGCCTTTGTCAACTACGCCCCAAAATTATGGAACACATTACCCATTAACACTTTCAAAAAGCAGCTTAAAACCTATCTTTTTACCAAAGCATTTTATTAATATTATTAATTTTCTGTGGGGTTGATACTAACTGTAACTTTCACTATTTTAATTATTTCAGAAGGGTTTTATTACTTTTATTCCTTTTATACCTTTTATCATGATTTTAGTAATTCAAGAAGCCTATCGGAACATCAGGTTCTGATACGATATTAATCCTTATTTAACTCCATGTATTGCTCTTGCTGCTTGCTTTTATTGATTTTATGTGAAGCACTTTGAACTGCAATTCTTGTACGAAATGTGCTATATTAATAAAGTCTTACTTACTTACTTACTTAATTGCCTCTGTGTATGAAATGTGCTATATACGTAAATAAGTTGGCCTTGCCTTGCCTAATACATTTCTGCAAAAGTGCAAATTGTATCTGCTATTTAGCAAAGGAACCTTATTCACATTTCCCAGCACATTACATGGGAAGATGCACCGATAACAGATCACATCATAAAGATGGAGGGACAAGTCATCAGCTTCAGATGGGTAATCTCTACCTGGATGGTGCTGTCACACACACACACACACACACACACACACCACTTGTACTAACAGAGCATAATTGACATTGTTCTCTCAGTAGCACACTCTTATAGGTACACATGTAATCAACAAATGGTTTCTCTACAATGCATATTTCTCTTACATTGTGTCAGAAGTTTTTAATATTACTAGTCCTAACTTAATTAATCCTAACCATACCCTGTGGTACACTGCGTAGCAACATCTAGTATAAGAGATACATAACTAATAAAAGTGATAACTACAACTAGTTCATAGACTGGAAGTCGCAGAGAAATGCAGTTGAGCCGGTCTCTCCTATAGTCATCTGGCATCTCAAAATGAACAGAGCTGTGCAGTACATTAAATGGAGGCGACCCTTTTCACCATTTCCATCAGCATATTATGAATGCATAAACATGACTGACTAAGCAGAGATGTAACAGTCAGACCAGCCGATTAAAGCAGGTCAGTGAGTGTGTGTATGTGTGTGTGTGTGTGTGTGTTTGGCTCACAGCTGAATGGAAACCAAAATGTCATTCCGTCATCCCTAACGATGTCAGCACTGCTTATCGCCCTCTCCGCACTCACCTGCCGGGGCCACTTCCGCGGTAACATTTTCCCCTTGCGATGTCCGGCACAAAGGAAACAATCAACCGGCCGTCACAACAAACTGTCCGTGATTAGACGCCAGTTAGAGGACGCAGTGTTTCATGCGATTGTCCTATCACATCACAGTACCCAGGTAATGATGGCCTTTATAGGCCACACAGGGGGGCCCAGACTCCCCTGAGTGACTTGAGAACAGAGGTGGCCCTGATCTGGCAACAGCGGGACCAGCTCCATTCTACAGTCAGTTTCTAGCAGAGTTGTCCTCAGTTCACCCCGAGTGTCCTTCTGCACTATGCACGGTTTGCTTTTTGACATGGAATAAGTTGTAACAAGATGCACCTTAGACTAGGATGAGGGGTAAGGGACATAGTAGATGAGGACCTATCAATACATATACATTTATAAGAAATATACATTAGGAAGTATAAATACTTTGCAGAGAAGTAAATAACGTAGTAAATAGAAGAACATTCATAAAACTTATGAACGTAAGTGTAATATAACTGAGTTAGGAAAAAAGGAGGAAGAGGAATAAAGACAGAGTTGCTGAAGCTATGGCAGATTTCAAAATGTTCTAAACAGTCTGGTCTAATTGACGGCATTTCAAAGTGCCAGGTGGTAATCAGAGTTGGTTTGGACAAAGTTCTGTTCAAGGCCTTTGAAAGCAATAAAGATCAAGACGGTTAACACAAAGGAGTGTGTGTGTGTGTGTGCGAGAGAGATGTTGGTAGAGAGATAAGTAGTTCGAGGAGATCTCTTCTGAATGGTGAGGGGACAGTGGTAGTGCTCAAAGCTGCACGAAAAGAGGTGAGTGAACGACACACTGATTCTACGGTTTTCTCAGCTATTTTCCAGAGGTGTGAAAGGTGCTGCAAGGTACGACTACCTATCAAAATTCACACGACCTCCAAAATGTACATATGTTTATGACTCGTGCATTTGGGATTATGTGAGGGAGAAAATGTTTATCCTGCAATTAAATGAGTGTTGATTGTAAAGGGCCAGACATGGGGCAAAAGTGTCAATAGGTTTACAAAAAAACATGCCTAACTAGAACCACATCTTATCTTAACATCCACAACATCTAAAGCCAGAGGTTTGCTTGAAATAGTGTGTGTGTGTGTGTGTGTGTGTGCTTGTGTGTGTGCGCAGATCCATAGAGAGTTTGTATTCCATAACAATAGTTCTTAATTCAGACAGTTGATTAGTTTTGAAAGTCAGATGTTCTTGCAGGCCAACTTCGTCACTGCATGTTTGTATTTCATCACCTTCCGTCACGATAAAGTGTCGGCCAGTATTGTGGACTGAGTTATGCTTGTTTGAAAGATGGCAGATGAGATATCTCACAAGCAGGCATTGGGAATGAGCAGGTTTGATGGATACCTCCCCTCCAGTATGCACTGCATGACTAACACTCTGTTTTTCACACACACAGACACACCTTGCAGGGAGGACTACGCACACATACTTACTGAATGTAAAGCCAGATATGGGCTGAATCTGTTAGCAAGTCAGATGCTGTCTGAAAATGATATTGGAGATGTTAAACAATATGAAGAAAGTCTCCTTTTTCCCATTACAGATTTAAAAAACTGCTTACACACAAACATTTTTATGTCACACAATTTAATGTCACTCAAACAGCAACATCCCGCACCAAGGGCCCACGTTTGGCAGTGTATAACAGCCTATTCCGCCTGGGCGGGTTGTCTGAAACTCTAGAGATAAATGAAAAATTCCACCGAGGCGAGGATTTTGGATACAGTCGTGACAACATGTTCTCCTCTGACAGGACAAATTTGCATGCGACAATCACAAATCAACACTGCCCAACTCTTGATTTATCTGTCTGGCAAATACATTTCACGTTCCCTTTTTTGGAAGAGTGGTGCATTATGACTAACATATTTCTGTATTAGCAAGGAAGCAGGTGCAATCCTGTGTTATGGATTTATGCAATTAATCTACATCAGATATCCTGGCAGGCTTTAAAAAAAGACTAAAATGTTAGTTTTAAAAGCTCAAGCGTCTGAGAAGAGGTAGTCCAATTAGTCCGACTTCAATTGAATGTCCAGGCAGCAGTAAACGAATGTCATCCATGATGTAAATACACAATAATGACTTTTCTTGTTATGTCTATTCATACACTGTAGTGTAATCAGACTATGGCAGAGGAAGAAACGCTGTGCCACCACAAAAGGTCTCTTTTCTTGGTATGGCCACAACTGGATTGCAGAAAGAGATTGTATTTAAGTTGGCCCAGGTGCTCAAATCCATCAACATAAGCATAGCTCACAATTCCCCATATTTGATGCTCTCCCCATGCGTGTATGCTTATGGTCCGGCTGCTGCTCTTGCATTTGATGAAGAGGAATAAAGACAAAGAGTTG
This sequence comes from Clupea harengus, assembly GCF_900700415.2. Lineage (NCBI taxonomy): Eukaryota > Metazoa > Chordata > Actinopteri > Clupeiformes > Clupeidae > Clupea > Clupea harengus. The sequence goes on along the minus strand of NC_045158.1, from coordinate 20,031,792 downwards.
CTGAAGCTATGGCAGATTTCAAAATGTTCTAAACAGTCTGGTCAAATTGACGGCATTTCAAAGTGCCAGGTGGTAGTCAGAGTTGGTTTGGACAAAGTTCTGTTCAAGGCCTTTGAGAGCAATAAAGATCAAGACGGTTAACACAAAGGAGTGTGTGTGTGTGTGTGTGTGTGTGTGTGTGTGTGTGTGTGTGTGTGCGTGTGTGTGCGTGTAAGTGTGGCATGCAAATATTAGCCAGTCAAACATTATATGAAAACATGCACACACACACACACACACACACACACACACACACACACACACACACACACACGCACACACAGTAGCCTATATCTACACATGTGTATGGCCACAAGTAGCCTATATCAACACATGTGTATGGCCACCAGTAGCCTATATCTACACATGTGTATGGCCACCAGTAGCCTTGCGTTATGCAAATGAATACATTTGTATGTCCACTCTCTCCTGATGACTGAGTACTCAGTTAAACTTTCACACTTCTCTTCGGTTTTGCTGGCGTTCTAGCTCCAGCGACATTATCAAATAGAATAATGTGAAAAAGAAAAAGAAGGAAAAAAGACATGTAGGCCCAGACGATAAAATTGGAATCAAATTAACGTTGAATACTATAGTTACCTAAGAAGAGCCTAATATGATGTTGCAGTAAACACCATTCTCTCGCATCACCACACCTATTGGAGAAAATAGTGAAAATACTAAATGAATTTAGATGATTAAATTAAATGTGTATCAAATGTTATGAATGTTAGACTTTTTACATGTTAGGCCTAAATTAATTATCATGGGATAGACTACACTGACCTTAACAAAATAGCTTGTCATGGAATTTAAGTGAGCAAAACTATGACACTTTCTTTGCTACAGATATCTAAACATCACGTAGGCCTACCCTGATTAACGATGCAACAGTCAATTCGAAGGGAAGTGGCTTGGGCATTTTAAAACTGTCTGACAAGCTACAATAATGTGTCTATGAATTCTTTTGAACAACAGAAGAAGCACTATGGTTTTCTTTTCTTGTAAAAGCACACTGGTGGCACACTCCTGGCAAACACTGTCCAGAACCCACGGCAATATTGGCATCTTCTTACACTGTCTTGTCTGACGCATTCAGTTTAAAGGATCAGCAATGCTGTTGGTCGGCTTTAACCAAATCTTTCTCTAATTCCTGTAATTTCAACCAAGCTCTGCCCACTTAGTGTCTTTGACCACACTGTTACGACCCGGCTCGTGTGCCTGTGTCCTCAGGTGTGGACAATTTAGCTAATTATGCCCAAAGGCTGTTGCACTGCCACTGCAAAGCCAGTGTGGGTGTAGAGGGGCGTAACACACACATGCACCTTTCTCTCTGAAGCATCTGTGCTGCAATTGCAGTACGCATGCGCTGCCTTTTCCACCAATCATGTCCGCTCTCAGACTAGTGCCCCAAATCTGAAAAGCCATTGACTCCATTTTCAATTTCATGAAACACTTTTTGCATAACATCACACACATAGTTCACAGTCTAAGACAATGATCAGACCTGGAACACATTTATGTCGACATCATCGATATACCAACCAATGTCCTCTTTTGGACTTCTTATATATAATAATATTTATATATATAATAAAAGAGGACATTGGTTGGGATGTCGATGAGTTGTTGTGTCAAGACCGACATAGGAGGCTGGGTATGGTCACACAGTCTACACTTTTTTTACACTTTATCAAAGCCGACTCAGGATTCAGCCTTTGTCCCTTCAGCCAATTAATAGAAGTCGAAAGAAAAAAAAGGTATGGGATGTTTGTTTAAGTAGGGTGCAGAGGTGAAAACCTTTTGCATTGGTGGTCAGACAGAAAAACACACAGCTTCAAAACACCACCTAACTCTTCAGGGATTCTTGGCTTCAAGCTTTTATTTTTCTGTGACTGTGGCACTGTACAAAAGTGATTATGCCTTGATTTATAAAGCCAATCAGCACCTGTTAAACTCTTCGCTCTCGCTATGGCTCTCACTTTCTCTCTCTCTCTCTTTTTTTCTCTCTCTCTCTCTCTCTCTCTCTCTCTCTCTCTCACACACACACACACACACACACACATACACGCACACACACAAAATGTGATCTAGCCTCTAACAATGGAAGTGACTGATTACAGTGGATTTTGATGGGGAATTATTAGTGTTCACTGCCTTCATGGCAACCAAAAAGAATATAAAAAGGGAATTCAAGTAAAAGACGACAAACGATTTCCATCAGGCGTCTGAAATACCTTCTTTTTCTTTCGACTTCTATTAATTGGCTGAAGGGACAAAGGCTGAATCCTGAGTCGGCTTTGACATGACAGTTGAAAATGGAAAGAAAGAGGGGTTCTCTACGTTGTTTCAATTCACTGGTGGCTCTGTCTGACCAGTCCGCAGTGATGAAATAAACAACAACAAACCATAAACTAAATAAACAATGAGGAGGAAGAAACAGCGCTACAGATACACTGCCCTGTTCCCCTCGCACCCGCTCTGGTTTCACCCCATTAGGAGTGCTTATGTCAACTCAGATTATCATGCCCCCTTTGTTGTTGCCACAGCCCCTGTTTCCATAGCTGCCATGACACCAATACGAGCTGACATCTTCACAGATGCTCACGTTCCTGCTCTTCCAAATTCTTTACCCCAAACAGCCTATTGCCCCACCCTGCCATGTAGCTTGTTTTAGGAAAAATGCCTTTGCTGAGATGGACTCCTGCAATAAATCATCCGATTTCTTGGTCTGTTTTACAACGAATAGTCTCCTGTTCTATGTTAAAATGGAGAAGACACAAATAAGGTGAATCAGGGCTCACAAAAGGATGTGACTGTAACTATACAGCATTTATGTGTCTTGCAATCTGTAAAGCTTGTCCAAATGTAATGTTCAACATATTGAAATGTAAATTGGGCACAGAACTAAGGACGCCAGCGTACAGGAATCAATAGAGATGTCATGATGACTAGAAAACCTATTGACTACTTCATCATGTGAAACACACAGGCCTCTTCACTGTTGTGATATTTAAGCCATATGACACCCGTATTGACACTAGGGCTGGTAAAGGATATCCTCATCATATTGCTTTTATACAACAGTATTATAACCGACCAATAGAGTGTGAAGACATCAGATTGTGTTTTCTTTCATTTACTGTATTTCAATTTTGTTTATTCATTCTCCACCCCAAAAATAGTTCCAACCTGAGTTTTTGGCGTCAAGCGTTGCCAAGCAACGAATACTGTCACTCTGCAGCCAAGTTGAGTCAGAGAGACTATTTGTGCACACTAATTTGTACACTCATCTGTCACATTATGTGTACATTTTTACATTTCCCTGTACTCGCTTAGCTCCCTCTTTTCACTCGAAAAACTGAATATATGAAATGTTGACATACAATTCAACAGTTACTGTAAAGTATATCAAAAATGTGTGTGTGTGTGTGTGTTTGTGTGTGTGATGTGTTTCACAGCTTGCCTTGAAATATTTCTGGAATAGGGGGAATTTTAGGGGTGCTGAGGTGTTTGTCTGTAAAGCCCACTGTGTGAAGAGTTTTGAAAAAGTAGACATGATATTGAGACAATAGTGAAAAAAATGATTGGAAAAAAACTGTAATTGGGGTAGTGATTTTAAATTAGGGCTGTCAATAGATAAAAAAAATTAACTAATCAATCTCACATTTTGAAATTCATTAATCTAGATTAATCGCGATTAAAAGTTTGTTTTTCTTCTAAAGACTAAATCGTTTAAATGAACGAGTAATCACTTCAGACAGCGTGTATTTTAGACACTGTTGGTAAAATGGTATTTTTTTCGTGCTCTCTCGCCGTCAGAGCCTACAAGGAATGTATGCGAGACACAATTGTGCCCCTCGACGGTAAATCGTAAGAATTGTCCCCTGAAGCAATTTGGAACACCTCAGTCAGCCAACCGTCTTCAACTATGTTGATGGGCCGACAGTAGGGATGCACGATAATATCGGCACGACATCGGTATCTGCAGATAAAAGCTTCAAAACTTAATTATCGGCATCTGCAGATATGAAAATTTCTGCCGATGTACCTGGCCGATAAAGTGACGTTCAAATTATGCGCACGCAAAGCAAATGTTTTGGTTACTATGAGCGCCAACAACGTAATTCAACACGTCGGCTGTGTGGCAGTACTTCACAGTATCAGAGGATGTTGACATGCTATTTGTCAGGAAACTTTTCAGGAGATGGAAGAGGAGACGACAGCTTGGCCGTAACGTAGGTTGCATGCATAGATGCAGACCACCCGCGTGCAACGCTTTGCAACATAACCTGTCGCGCGCTAATAGAAGTTAATAAGTTGCTAGTTAGCTAGACAACACTAGCTAGTTAGCTTGCATGCTACGTGACACCAGCGAAGTTGATGATCTCATTTGACGGGATGTGAAACGTTATGTCACGAGCCCACGCTATCTGTACATGGCTTACTTTTGCATATATGGAATTACTTGGCAATAACCTTACATAGATTAGTCTAGAAATCCTAAAAGGGATGTTATTAAACTGTAAGTCAGTTAACCAACGTTAGCTTGCCAAGTTGCATTTCCAGAGTGTAGTTGTTCAAGTTGGTACTGTTCAAGTATGAAAATTGTGACGTGAAAATATAAATAAATCTGCCATATTTGAAATCATTTCAATAGTTTCATGAGTGAATGTCTATTTCTAAAATGATACAAATCAAGTTTTTAATGTCCTGTATCTACAGCAATACCCTATCACAGATTAATTCTAGTACAGGAGAGACTTTTCAATAATTAAAAAGCAGAGGTGTATATATCGGTATCGGCATCGGCAATCGGCCAAAATGAGCTTGTAAATATCGGCATATTAGATATCGGCTAAAATTCAATATCGTGCATCCCTAGCCGACAGTCACCGGCAACCCAAACTGCTACAGCGTTGGTAACCTTTTCACGGACTGGTCTAGTTATTTTCCTAGAGAAGTCGTGGAGTGTGGGTTGGCGACCATCTAACCTGGGACTGCTTTCTGTCGGGTGCTTTGCATTAAGGTGATAACTTAAAGACGAGCTGCTTCTGTGATAGCTAAATTCAGCTTGACAAATGCTACATACAACTTTAGTTTTGTCGATTGTTCCGTCATTTTGCCTCTTAAACAGAAACTTTCTGCCCAACAATCCCTTACCTCTCTCCATCTTACACTACCGTCTCGGCCTCTCCTATCTAACTGACTGCAGGCACGTGTTGGTTTCGTTTCAGGGGTCAACGCACACCGGAAGTAAACAAAGTTGCGTTAACTGCGTTAAAATATTTTATCGCATTAATCTAGGCTACAATAATCTCATAGATTAACGCGTTAACTTTGACACCCCTATTTAAAATAAAAAAATATTTCTTCGATTATCAAACTGATCGTCTCTTGGTGACCTCTGCACTGGTAAATACACCTTGAAGTCAACTGGGAGGTTACCTCTCATACAATTAGCATGTTAGCTGTGTTGGCAGTTCAGTTAGGGCATGTGTAGAGGCCTCCACTGTTACAATTGCGACATTTTTACCGCAGTGATACACGGACCGTTTAGTCTACTTGCATCAGTTCATTAGTGCATTCGTTCCTCTTGGTGTCGCCGATCTGCCACCCGGAGACCACCGAAAGAGGTACGCATGTTTTCCTGTGAAGTTTCTTTTCATAAGTGTCATTTGATGTGTAAAAAAGTGCTCAGCATCATTTTAGTGCGCACCGTTGCTATGTGACCAATCATTGAGTTGCCTTTTGTGTCTTGGCCTTTCCATATGGCTCCATTATTTAAACATATACAGGCATGGCAAGGCTGTGGTACAGTATATCTGTAGCCTATCCACTTGGATGATTTATTTTGATTCCATTTGCTATTCTCGCTCTCTCCCTATCTCTCTGTGTGTGTGCATCTGCGTGCGTGTGTGTGTGTGCATGAATGTGTGCGTGTATGAGTGTGTGTGTGTGTGTGTGTGTGTGTGTGTGTGTGTGTTTGCGTGCATGTGTGCATGTGTGCATGTGGTAATGCTCCATGTGTCTGTGGGCATGTGGTTCATTTAATTGGTGTGTTAAAAGCGTAAAGCCCTTGTAGCATATTACTTACCACAGACCAAACAGGACATATTAGAGCTTTTGAATTATACATGAAGCACATGGAAAAAAAACACTGGCTGAAATTATTAAGCTAACATTTTAAACTCCATGCAGCCATTTCACATTAACTGATGTTGTTATATTAAAATTATACTCTATTACATTATCCAAATTTCATTCCATGTTTGTATTTCCCTCTTGAACTTTGTTTTCCTTTTGCATCAGTGTTTATTCCACGGTTAGATTTTGCATTGTGTTTAATAAATATTGGTGGTAAAAGTCAATTATGGTCAGGCACCGTGCTAGTATAGAATCACAAGAATGCCTCTGGGAAGTACTGTTGCTGTATGAAATATTTATACATGTATATACATTTGCACACACACACACACACACACACACACACACACAAGCACACACACACACAAACACACACACACACACACACTCACACTCACACTCACTCACACACTCATGTACACGCACACACATGCACAGACGCACACACACAAACACAAACACACCTTACTTAGAGAGAAAGACACAGATAAACATGTGCACTCAGGCGGTCAAATGCATACGCAAGACACATATGATAACGCAGGCTCACATAGTCAGTCCTCTCCTGTCTTCCCCTTATCTCGTTTGAAGCATACACATGCATTTGAGCATCACATCGCACATACATCCTTGCACACTGTCAGAGGACCCACCATAGGTGAAGACTGTAGATATGCATGTACACTCAAATATATCTCACACAACCATGCACACACATGCACTCCACACTCTCCAAACACACACACACACACACACACACACAGACACACATACACACACACACATGCACTCCACACACATTTTTTTGGGTGCCCAGACAGTCTCGATACGTTGAATCTCTCTGTGTGTGTGTGGTGTGCATTGGTTTATGATCCAGCTGTGCCAACCACCAAAGGTTGGAAATCTATACTGAACCGCGGATCGCATAAGATTCATGCCCCTGATAATCTCTCTCTCTCCTCTCTCTTTCACCCTCTCTCTCTCTCTCTCTCTCTCTCTCTCTCTGTCCTCTCTCTTTCACCCTCTCTGTCTTCCATCTCTCTTTCATTCACACTATCAAATTCAGCAGAGTGCCTGTGTTTGCTTGTAGGCTTTGATCTGTTACAGAAATGTTGGCTGGGGTTTACTAGGGGCTGGCAGTTGCCTGGATCAGCACACAGACACATGGCTTTGCGAAATCTCACCAAATCCACGAGTTGGAGGCAGCCTCCACGCGACACTCAGACAGAGATAGACAGGCAGCCTCTTTCACGGGGCCTTCTCAGATCACACGCAAGAAATGGCAGTGCTGAAAAGGCCTCAAATATCCTTCTTGAAAACAATGAAGGAATAGAAAAAAAGGGCAAAATGAAGACATGGAGGCGTGCTTGGAGTGGGGGTGTGAAGAGGCAGGGGATGGAAGAGCTGAGGAGCTCAGATAGAGACAGAGAAACAGTGTAGACAGACAGTTGTAGTTTCTAACAAATATCTGCAGAATTATTAGGTAGACAGACACAGAGAGAGAGAGATAGAGAGAGAATAAGGTGAGTACATTACGTTTGTTTAGGTCTGCACTGAGGATATAGAGGCGTGGTGCTGGGGTTGTGTAATTAGCTTGAGCCTGAGCGTTGGTCCAGTGCGCTGTGGGTAGCTTGCTGTTCTCATCTCTGCGAGAGGCAAAGAATTTGGTGAAGCCAGTACAAAGAGACTAATCCAGACTCTGTTTCAGGTCTATGACATCATTCACAGCTCCAAAGCTCAGGCTTGCCCCAGTGTGTTGCAATGGAATGGTCAGATAGAAACAGAATGTTTTTCAAACAGACTGAGTGAAAATTCACCCTAGTTACCTCAGGACTCCGGAGCTGCATATAAGTATATTTATTAGACAAACAACAATTGCAAACGGGCTCACTCCCAGCACAAGGCTGAAAGTGAAGCAATGATAAACACATCGCACAATGTTTATATAGACAGAAGTTTAGCGTTCAGCAGAGATAACCACGTGGTGGATTTCTGACGTCCGAGGCAAGGATGGAAGTTTTGCAAGGTCGGAAGAAGCACAGTTCGACCCTTCTTATCACTTCTGGTCTAAACATGCTCTTGTACATATGCAGACTAAGTGGCACCTAATATTCTAAGTTACACACACGCAGAAAAGCCATGTTCCTGCTTTCATAAGCACATGATTCGTACAAGGAATATATTAATACAAAGCACTTGATTATTATATTCTTAAGTCATTAACAGTGTTTGGAAATTATCTCCATCACTGAGCCCCTTGCTAGTCTTCAGGTTTACAGAGAAAAAGTCAACTTTGAGGAAAGTACCAATAACACCTTATCTACTCAACATGTGTTCCTCCTGTAGAGACCCAGATCTCTACTTGGGCTTCTCTGTAAAGACATTTAATAAAAAATAGAATCGACAAACAACAAACTCTGAGAAAAAAGAACATCTCAGACATGCTGTTTTTAAGAAAGACAACTAGCCAGATGGCCTAATTCCAGATGGCTAGTACTTAACCTGCACTTACATTCCTGCACTTCTTTTTTTCAATTTTTTTTTTTCTATTTCTTATGTAAAGTAGTATTTATTGTTACACTAGGTCTCTATTGTTCGTAGCTTGACTGTTCTCTCCCTTGCATGTCGCTTTGGACAAAAGTGTCTGCTAAATGACTAAATCTAAATCTAATGCAAAATTAGCTTCACAGATCCTGCATTCCTTTGACCAAAGAGAAAAAAATGAAAACTGAAAACAATCCCAGGCGATCCCCACTTGATGTTTTGGCCAGCTCATTACAAATGTGTGTATGTGGTGTACAACATGTCTCTGTGTCACCCACACCTCACCACTCTTACCTGCCAGATACTTCATAATAAGCTGATAGTAATAAGTAAGACTCGCTGACACAGGAGGTAAAGTGCCCAGTAACTAATATGATCATCTAGGGCGATGTTGATATGTTTACAATTGTTTTAGAAATAAGAAGTGAAAAAATAAAACTCTGATTAAAATGTATTTTGGACACATCAAGATAGAATCATGTGCTGAGTGGGAAACACTACTTACTTAAATAACAATTTTTTGTATAGAGAGGTACAACGTTTTAAGGTCTTGTTAAGGTCTACTTAACATGCCAGTGTAGAACCAAGCTGAATTTGATCTGACTCACTCGAGCTCTTTCTTAAGCAAACTCTTTCAAACTGGCTGTGAAGTCGAGCACGTACAGATACCTTGGGGCAGGAAAATGGCTTCCATTTCCCTTAGTAATTACTGGGAGATAAATGAGAGCGATTCTCGTTAGAGAAGGGGTGGGGGAGAAGCAGTGGAATTGAGAGAGGGTGTAACAGAGAGAGAGAGAGAGAGAGAGAGAGAGAGATAGAGATAGAAAGAGAGAGAGAGAGAGAGACTAATAATACATCTGTTTGAGGTAAAAGTTTGAGAGAAATCACAGTGTACTCTCCTCTACCTCTCGGGGACTAACAAAACACAAACGGAGAAGTGATATCGCCATGGGTGACACACAAATTGCTTTCAATACACCTTTTGAATATGTATATCTCTAGATTGAAGAGCTCCGTCCTCTGCTTTGAGGGAGAGAGAGTTGAAAGTCATAAAGTGTCTTACACTCCTGTGATTGCACATAAGAGTGGTATTCAAGTATTTGCTGTTTTCATCAATAGAAACATTAGAGGGAGGGCTGTTGAGGTGCATGGGTGCATAGGTTCACATCTAATCCTGACACCATGTGATTACACTCCCTCTCATCTCATGGATGAAAAGATGCTGTGTTTAATGGATTCAGATTGAGTTTCCTGGTAAGAGAGGTATATACAACTAGGCAAGATGTTTTTGCAATGCCTCCCCTCGTGTTTACTGGGGAAAGAAGCTGCACTGACGTTTATACATTATAAATATATAATATATAAATATAATAATATATAACATATGTCTTGAAAAGGATAACAAAGTAAGAAATCTGTCATCATGTGCTCATCACCATGTCAGCAGAACCCCAAAGTAAGTTTATGTTTGACGGTGGAACACAAAAGGATTTTGAAAGCAACCACAGCCGTCTCTCACTCTCTTTTCGATGGAGGTGACTGACAGCTGTGCTTCTACTGACAGAGTGTCCGTTTACGGAGTGAACAGCTCCTTTTAAATAATCAAGTGAGGAACATGTAAGCCGACAAATGGAATCGCCTCAGCGGGAGGTTTTAAGCATGTTATGTGGGTTGGAATAATATATGTGATGTACTGAGATCCTAGAAGCTCTCATTCCAACATTGCCCTGTGTGTGAAGACAGAAACCAAAGGGGATCCTGATGTTTACACATCTGGGCTTTTACCCTCTTACTGAACTCACAAAATGTCTGTGATTTTTCTACAAAAACTGTGAAACATGAATCGTGACAAAATATGACAGCCGGATTCAGGATCACAAACTGTGCTTGTCGAGCAAGTCAACAAAACATTAGTCATAGAGACCAAATGCAACTGTTCCATTTGCTCAGTGATGTTCTGTATCTTCATTTATCTTTTTTTCCGTAAGAGTTCCTCGGAGAGAAAAGAAATGCATAGAGTTTTCTGAGAGTTCAACTGTAAGGTACAGGCTATTTGATGTGATGTTGTGACGCATCGCTAGGCACCACAAGGGTTTGCTTGTTTTTGTAAACCAGAAATGTAACATTAGATTATGTTATTACATATAAGGATGTTGGTGGTACAGTGGTTAGTGTCACCACCCTTAAAGATTCCTGACCACCTTAACCACTTATGACCACTTAAGTTGCTCTGGATAAAAGTGTCCTAAATATTGGACCTTTTATCATCATGTTATGACATAATTGCCATTAGAACATGGTCATCATCGTGTCATCTTTACCACTAGGACATGGTCATCATCACGACATCACTGCCGTTAGGACACGGTCATCATCATGAAATCATTGCTATTGTCTGAGACAGTGACAAAGGAGACACAACCATCTTGGCACAAATACGGCTATCTTGTATTAAGTGAGGTTGTCACTGTGTCCTCTGTATCGCTCCTGTGAGTATCCTGTCTGTTCTGATGTGATGTGATGAGTGTATTTTGCCACTTCTCAAATGATTCATGTCAAACTCAATGAATGGCACCTACTTGTTCATATAGGGCGCAATTTAATCCTAGTCACCAACCTCTTCACCAACCCACAACCAAACAATCAAGTCATAATTAGCAAACCAAACTTGTGGATTTATGAATAATTCCCTTACTGGGTTTTCCAGGGGACGGGGGGACGGGGGGGACGGGGGGGGGACAGACTTGTAAAAAAATAGGCTTCGCATGGAACAAGTCCTGGAGCCTGTACGTGGGCAGTGGCATGTTTGCCTTCCTGAGCCTCAAAACAAATTCGCATTTTCTTCGCTCTCCGTCCTCCGGGGCACCCCATTTAAATGTCTCCTCGCCTCCTAAACTTTTATTCCTCTATTTCTTTTCCTCATTACTTTGTTTAGTTCGGCTCTGTTGTAAGTTATGATCCATCGTAAAGAGGACAGTCCAGCTAAATAAATGAGAGGTTGCTTTTGCTTCAGTGCCTCCAATTAATGGGTAGGGTGCGGACAGAGATGGTGTTCTCGCAGGTGATGATTAATGTCTACGGAGGGCCCACTGTTCTAGCTCTCGTGTGTGTGTGTGTGTGTGTGTGTGTGTGTGTGTGTGTGTGTGTGTGTGTGTGTGTGTGTGTGTGTGTGTGTGTGTGTGTGTGATGTTTTCATATAATGTTTGACTGGCTAATATTTGCATGCCATCCACACAGGAATACACACACACACACACACACACACACACACACACACAGTCACATATCATCATTTGTGTCAGTAAAGATGCATGCTTTTGTTCACATTTAGTTAATCTGGCTTTGACATTGCTGCCAGTTTTAATAAAGCACTCATAAAATGCAACTTAAGTTTGTGATCACGTTTCACTTGTATAATAGCAAACTGACAACGTTTTCATGAAACAGGTATTATCAATTATACATGTAACTAATTAAAATCTGCTATGCAATTTAGAGTTTGAGGCTCTCCAAACCTGAAGGAATCTGGTTGCATTCTGTTTCCCTCAGGTTCATTGTCTTCAGTCTAGCTGTCAGTCATCCTTCCCACACACCATTTATAGATGTTGCAAGCTTATCAGCTTATGATTTAGTGCCACCCCATTTAAAAAAAGAAACGGTCACACTTTATTTGGATGGTCCCCTACAGACTATCTACAGATGCTCAGATTACAAACAACCTATCTGTTGAACTACTATGCATTGTTAGGGTTAGGGGTTGGGTTTGGTCAAGGTGATGTTCACACATATACACAGACACACACTCACAGAGAGAAAGTCCCACTTTCATTTGTGGACTAATTCACTCTTTAGCGGGTATGATCTAAAATCGCCCAAATTAAAATCAGTCCTGCTCATTCTCTTTCTCTGTCTCTCCCTCCCTCCCTTTCTTTCTCTCTTGCTCTCTCATCAGAGGGGAGGAGGAAAAGCACGCATACTTCTCTAATATTGAGTTCGACACAGCAGCTCTGATTGACGCTTCGATAGCAGTTGTGAGGATAGCCCAATGTCACAGAAGATCCCTGCTTAACACCAGCAAAGTGCTGGCTCCCATTATAAGACATTATGTAAAAACGGCTTCTCAGTGCCGCAATTATTCTCAATCGGTTCAAACTGTCAAAGATAGATTTGGGTGCAGGGCGGGTTGGCTCCCAGCTCTAAGAGCAGGCAATTTTATTCTGTGAAGAAAAGCACGGGCGCAGAGAGAGAGAGATAGAGAGAGGGGGGAGAGAAATGGTGTGTGTGTGTGGGGGGGTGGGGGTGGTTGGTGGTGGTAGTGATACACTGGTCAAAGTGGGTCTGAAAGCACCGATCAATCATTGTTTTAAGGCTGGACACTGTTGTAGAGAATAATTATGTTGTCAGGGGTGTTTGATATGTTGAATGGTACTCCACACACACACACACACACACACACACACACACACACACACACACACACACACAAACACATATGCTTCAAAACAAATGTGCACAAATGTGCACACACACATGCACAATGTATTCACACACACGGACGCCCACATTTTCATGCAAAAGCATACATGTGCACAGACACACCCACACAGAAATAGAAAATATGCACGGTTGCTCTGCCCTATGCAATCTGTGCATAAAGTCACTTATATATTATATTACCACACCACTTTCCTACAATTATGTAGAAGGACATTGACACACACACACACACACACACACACACACACACACACACACACACACACACACACACACACACACACACACACACACACACACAGACACACACAGACACACATTTATGCTCGCACACTGCATTCATTATTACAACAAGCCTGAATCTCACACACAATCACACACACACACACACACACATACACACACACACACACACACACACACACACACACACACACACACACACACACACACACACACACACACACACACACACACACACACACACACACACACACACACACACAAGCACACTGTGCAACAGACCAAGGAGACATGTAGGACGAATTCAGATTCACTGTGTTATTCAGCTACTCTCTTTACAAAGCGATTGCACCATACTTACAGAGCAAATCACAGAAACCCTGAACAATGGTGGCCCTGCAGTGGAGGAGCTGTCTGTATTTTCTATATGAAGGTTGTTCTCCATCTCTACTCAGTTTGATTTGGCCAAAAAAAGGGAAAAGGAACATGTACGCTTCTCTTGTTCTGTCACACAGATCTCTGTATAATGCAGGTGAGAATACAGGAATGGTGTGAGAATTGAAAACGCAGTGTTCTCAGTAATGTAGCAGAAAGTGGTGCTTGTCCAGGTAAATGTCAAATCATCTTTTGTGGCAAACATGACTTTCTCTCATTTCCACACACACACACAGATACACACACCAATTAACCTGCCATTACTATACCACAGATGACATTCATATTCTCCCAAACACACACACACACACACACACACACATACACACACACACACACACACACACACACACACACACACACACACACAACACACACACACACACACACACACACACACACACACACACACACACACACACACACACACACACATACACCCACACTGCACAACACATTTTTCCACATGCCCTTCTTCACAGTCATGCTTAATCTTCAGCTTTGGTTCAGCTTCAGGGTGAAGGCAAACAGGCTCTGCCTCAGCAGCAGACCAGACAAGACACATTGCCCCTTCCTCAGGAACTACACAGAGATCATTCCAGTTCAATTTCTTGCCTTCCTCCTCATTTCTGCTACTGAAGACAAAAGAAAGTCGTCTTTCATCTCAGCATTAGGTATGCAAGTGTGGGAACCCCCGCTTAATTCTCCTGATGGCATCTTACGCTAGAACAAAGAGACAAAATTAACTCCTAGAACCCGCTGGACACAGCCTGCATCAAGAAAACCTGCAAAATTCACACAGCTTTCTTTCGGTTGAATTTCTCGTTCAAAAGTTCTCGTTGCCACTTGAATTGCATGTCAAAATAAACCGCAGGACTTGCCCTGTCTGATGATACTGCCTGCAATGAAGTGATGTTTGAGCAACCTGCTTTTGAGACATCATGAATGATTTCACACTCGTCAAATATACTGCCTTTACATTTGTTCGTTTTAAATTGCTTAGTCATAGAATGCCTGACCATCACGAGTTTGATATATCTCCAGATTACAGACAGTCCCCTCTACATGTTGATGGAAAGGTATCCTCACTTTCATCAATTTATCTATGAGATCATACAAGTATAACAATTTATTAAGAAGCTAAATCATTTTCTTTTAATATAAAACTTGAGAAAGAACTATATCAATACCATATCAAATGATTGTACATCTAGATATGCCAGACTTTCCTGAAAAAAATGACCAAGACAGAGGCCTGGGAGTAAAGGTAGTGAAATTCTTTTGAAAATAGACTATGGTCCCTAGGGTCAAAGGAGTCCAGACAACATGGGCTGACAGCCAGAGTCCCCTTCCTTCTCAACTGTCTAAACTCAACAGAGCTGAATAATTGAGAGGGAATCTTTAGCTTAGAACCTTCCAAATTGAAATTAATTTTAAAAAGTCACATCCCATATAGAAACATAAATAGCACAGGCAGAATGTGGCCATAGCTTAGCCTGACGCTGCTTCGGTGGTTGTTATTTTGTGTGTAACACGTCTGAGATGCATAACTTTTTAATGGCTTCGCTTTCATGCTGCAAATGAGTATTGAAAACCTGAGTCATTTTCATTCAGGTGGCAACAGGGCATTTTTAGCAGAAAATTATTTTAGCAAAGCAGGAGATTGCTCCATCAAGAAAATTTCAGTGTAATCCCAGGGGTAAGTAACCATAAAATAACTACACCGAGGGCACACTGTGTGGAGAAATTAGGTTTCCGTGTGACACTTATGCTGAGAGAAATGCAGAATAACCACTGATACGCAATGTTACATGCTCTGAATTTCCCATGTTATGGCACATAGAAACATGCTTTTTGACACATACACAAAATACACTTTCCTAATTCAGTATCAAAATCAAAGTCATCTAGCGCAAAGGTCATCTCGAAGGATGTCGACTAGTAGATAGACATGAATCTTGTGTGAGCAAGGTGATTTATTCTTGTCCCTCTGGCAAAAACAAACAAACAAACAAACAAACAAATCAATGTGTTCAAGGTCAGGTAGATGTGGTGGAGCGGCAGACTTTGTACAGTTTCTATGCACATTCAGAGATCAACTATCAATCACCCAATCAACACTTTCTCCCTTCTTATCCTAGACAGATCCCCTCTTTTGAAACTGAAATCCATAATGCATTCCCAAGGGTTTAAGATTCAGACTGCCATGCAAAGCTTGAAATAAACCCTTGTGATAGTACATGGATGTTCATAATTACCACACGTTAAAACATACCCTACAATTTCATAGTACATATTCCTTATGGCCAATCAGTGACTGGCATGAGGGCTTGTATAAAGGCAGTCATAAAATTGTATGCCTATGTAATGGTAGCCAGCAGGTACAGTGCTATACAATGAGTAAACCTCACTCGCCGACACCTTAAGAGACATGTCAACAGACACAGAAACGGACGCTAGCCCCTACTGCTTTTAGCCTCCTTGCATTCCCATGACAACGTTCTGCTATGCTACGACCTGTTTGTAAAACATTATGGATACCTGCTTCAAGTATATACCACACTGTTACCAGAATTGTATGTATTGCCTTTTATGAACGCACACACACACGCACACACACATGCACGCACGCACGCACACACGCACGCACGCACACACACACACAGACACACACACACACACACGTAGATGCTGAAGGGACCAGCATAGGTCATAAGAATATGCCATAGTCAATAAGTCAATGATATTATACCTAGTTCTAATTGTTACTTTTATTTGGACTTAACTAGCATGTAAACAGTTCCAGGGTGAATATACTTGATTTTGACCAGGGGAGTGAGGTGCGACATTGGTCTCACCTCCCCCCCAGGTCGAGACAAAGAACCCTGCATGCATGGCCCATTTGAATAGACGGTAACACCCCTTAATGTCAGTGTATTTAACAGACTGTTCCCCAAGGAATAAGTCAGATATACTGAGGTGAAGTTCTGTGAGGGAGGATGGATCTGAAAGTCTCTGTCTCACAAATGGTCGGCCGCCATTCTTCAAGAATAAACCTGAATCCTGACTGATCAAACGTAAGACTGAATCTTCAATATATGGTATAAAACTAATTACCATCAATGCAAGACCTGAGTTCAGAGTGAATCTGTAACGTATTTATCTGTTATTCTATGAATAATTCATATGTAATTCACACAACTCTCCTCATTACTGAGGGTCTACCAGGTCTGTCACATTCCTCCAACTCTACTCTTTCCTTAATTGCTGTTTTGTGTCAATGTCTGACAAGCAGCGTTTCATTTCAACCCAAATGTTTCCCACCATAGTCTATTTGAACACTTTTTTTCCTTTTCTGAGAACACCAAAATAAAGCAAGGTCATTGGATGGCAGCCATATTACCTGATGAGTCACTCGCTGCACCCCATGTAATCAAAGCCCATTGTTTGGGGCGTCCCGCTCCCTGCTGCCGTCGTGTGGTGCGGCACGGCCAGCTGATGATGGCCTCATTAGCGTCCCAGACGCTTCTCTGATGGGGAGGCTCCTCGGGAAGAAGTAGGGCGGCAGACGGAACCACGCTGTCTGTGTGCCGGTATTTATCGCCACTCTCTCAGAGCATTAACTGATTAAATTGATTGACTGCTTCGAGGGTGCTCTCGTTTAGGCTTTGCCTTTTATTTTATTTTTTTAATTCCACCCCTTTATCTCTCTCTCTCTCTCTCTCTCTCTCTCTCTCCCTTTCTCTCTCTCTCTTTCTCCCTCTCTTTTTTTCCCTCTCTCTCTCTCTCTCTCACTCTCTTTCTTTCTCACACACTGTCTGTAATCAGTTGCTGTGGAAACCACAGAGCGAACAGGTCCCCATCAGTGGCAGATGAGAGACTTGAACACATGTACTTCAGCAATTAGGATATTAGCAAACAGACAGACCTTTATGAAGTAGTAGGGGATAAGAATAGTGTGTTGAGTTTGCAACAGCACAGAGCTGAGCACAGAATGATTTTGATGGGATACCGTTTGACTTTATTAGAGCCTCATTTGTTCATGAAGTTGAGGCACAGGGCACCAAAGGCATGTCGTCCATGCCATTAGTACTCATCTTTGAAATGTAAGATACTGAATGTCATTTTGATGTGGTTGAAATTAAATGCACCAAGATCTACAGTGGTGGAATGTTTTGAAGACTTTTTTAAAACAATGCTGTTACAAGATGCCTAGCATTCCGTGATTCAGCTTTTAATATTTAGTAAACACATGCAAGCAAGCAAGCAAACAAACACTAACCCTGATGAACTACATTTTGTAGTGTGTGGACTACTGTGTATTTAGTAGCGGTTAGCGAACAGTTCTTTGGGCAGACTGTGTAATCTTTTGGTAGTGGAAGCAGCATAGTTAATTAGTGGTGGCTATTTGGTGGTTAGTCTGCAATACATAGTTTACATGTATAATCATCCAAAATTGCTCTGCCATTCTGGGTGAGGTGGGGGGTGCTGTGTGTGTCTGTGTGTGTGTGTGTTTGTGTGTGTGTCTCTGTGTGTGTTTGTGTGTCTGTGTCTGTGTCTGTGTCTGTGTCTGTGTCTGTGTCTGTGTCTGTGTCTGTGTCTGTGTCTGTGTCTGTGTCTGTGTCTGTGTGTGTCTGTGTGTGTGTCTGTGTGTGTGTGTGTGTGTGTGTGTGCATGCATGTGTGTTTGTGTGTGTGTGTCCAGTTGTGTGCCGGGGTGGTGTTGTCTCCTCCGCGTGGCTGCTTCCTGCGGGCCCTTTTGTGGAGGTCTGGTGGAGCTGCTGCTGCGGCTCCTGTTTGTGTTTGTGTGTGTCTGTGTGTGTGTGTGTTTGTGTGTGTGTGTGTCTGTGTGTCTGTGTGTGTGTGTGTCTGTGTGTGTGTGTGTCAGGTGTGTGCCGGGGTGGGTGCTTCCTGCGGGCCCTTTTGTGGAGGTCTGGTGGAGCTGCTGCTGCGGCTCCTGTTTGTGTTTGTGTGTGTCTGTGTGTGTGTGTGTTTGTGTGTGTGTGTGTCTGTGTGTCTGTGTGTGTGTGTGTCTGTGTGTGTGTGTGTCAGGTGTGTGCCGGGGTGGTGCTTCCTGCGGGCCCTTTTGTGGAGGTCTGGTGGAGCTGCTGCTGCGGCTCCTGTTTGTGTTTGTGTGTGTCTGTGTGTGTGTGTGTTTGTGTGTGTGTGTGTCTGTGTGTCTGTGTGTGTGTGTGTCTGTGTGTGTGTGTGTCAGGTGTGTGCCGGGGTGGTGCTTCCTGCGGGCCCTTTTGTGGAGGTCTGGTGGAGCTGCTGCTGCGGCTCCTGTTTGTGTTTGTGTGTGTCTGTGTGTGTGTGTGTTTGTGTGTGTGTGTGTCTGTGTGTCTGTGTGTGTGTGTGTCTGTGTGTGTGTGTGTGAGAAGCTGAACATTTCCCTTCTCACTGTTCCGAACATTCCGGACTGTTTATGTACTTTACCGCGAAATGCGGGAGTAAGAGACGGTGACTCCATTCATTCTCACACACACACACGCACGCAGCCACAATTACACAGCGTCTTCCTGGAGATTGCATAATATGTGCACCCTGAACATTGTTGAGAGTGTTGTGGGGTGTTTTGTGGGTTTGTGGTGCTTGTTTGTTACACGGTGTGAGATTGGAATGGTGTCGGGTGTTTACCGCGAATTGGTGTATTGTTTGGTCTGCCGCGATATACAGCACGCATCCATATTATTTGCATACACCTGCTGTTGCTCAATTATACTGATATATATACTGGGTACCCACCATCTCATCCATTTACCATTTGCATTGCAATAACATCCATAAACTGGTTCAGATACATATACTCACACTTCCTGGTTCTCACGCTTCCACATACTGGTCCCAACGCGAAAGCGCGCTCGCGCTGGGATAGCACTTTTACATTGTGTCACTAGTGGAGGGAGCGGGGCATTATTTCACAGGGGTGTTTGTCGTGTTCACATTTCATTTAGGTAATAACTATGCATTGTAGGGTGATTTGCTAATGGGTTAAATGGTGTTTGAGTGATTTATATGGAGATATGTTGTTTGAATGTATAATTGAATATAATAACATGAATGAATGGTTTTGTTAATAAGATGCACAATGTGCGTTGCTTCCCCATATTCATGGGTTGGCCCTATTAGGCCAATTAGGGGCAATAGCTAGGCCTTCTTAAGAGGCTAGCTCAGTGCCATTCAGGGGGTGGAGGTAGAAGGACAGCTTTCCTGCTGCGAGGAGTTGTCTGTCACGGTAACACTGTTACGCTGCATTTGGATATTGAATCTTTGTTTTTGTCTGAAGTACTTTGTTTTGTGCTATTAATACTTTTGCTAAAATCCACAACCTGGAAAGAAAATAAATATGGTTGAATTGAAAACGTAAACCACTGCTCCGGCGACTCTTTTGACCACCATCTCCAAAGTCCACATCCCTAATCGTGGGCTGGCCGCGCCGGTCGCTCACATTTGGTGTCAGAAGTGGGATTCTGTGGCGCCCTAGAGGAAACTGGAGAGAAGAGGTGGAAGAAGAGGTGCGAGGCGTGGACGAGGTAGAACACAGGCTCGTGGCACGTGGCACAGGATGGACCAACGGCTAGGCCGGAGTGACGAGAAGGAGGGCGATGGCCCTGAGGAAGTGCTACAAGGGGCAGAAGGTGGAACACTGGACACGGTAGAGCGGAGGCATGATGAGAAGCCAGGTGATATAGCCGGGTTATACACCCTGCTGGAGAAGACACTGAAGTCCCAGGAACGGGATGCTAGTAAGCAGGAGCAAAGATGGCGAAGTGTGCAGATCCAGCTAAACCAGCTCCGTGATGACGTTGAGCAAAACCGGCCACCACGTCAAGCATCTCCGCCGCCTCAGCAAGGTCTACAGTCACCACTGCAGCCTCAGCAGGATCTACAGCCACAGCCGCTGCCGCCGCAGCCACAGCCAGATCAGCCGCCACCACTGCAGCATCAGCCCCAACCGCCAGGTAATGCACACCTGAATAGAGATGGCGCAGCTCCAGTGGCATGGTCACGTAAAGCTGTTCCTAGGTATGTGGAAGGTGAGGATATTGAGCAGTACCTCACCACCTTTGAACGACTTGCCAGGGCCTATCGCTGGCCCAGGGAAGATTGGGCGGTGTATATAGTGCCGCACCTCAGTGGCAAAGCCCGCAGTGCTTATGTCGCCATGGACATAAACGACAGTATGGATTATGCCAGAGTGAGGGAGGCGATCCTGGAGAAGTACGAAAATCAATGAGGAAGTCTACAGGAGAAGGTTTCGTGAGCCAGATGTCCGGACGGGAGAGTCTCCCAAAGAACTCTACCAGCGTTTGAAAGACTTGTTCCGTAAATGGATTAGACCGGAGCAGAAGACGGTCGAAGAGGTAGCCGAAGACATCATCCTGGAACAATTTTTCCGCACCTTGTCACCTGAAGTCAGGGTGTGGGTGAAAGAGCATAAACCCCAGACTGGCCAGCAGGCCGCAGTACTGGTGGAGAACTTCCTTTCGGCCCGCAGAGGCCCGAAGATCTTCCGTGCTGCGACTGGCTACCAAACCACGGCCCCTGGTAAGTCAGATGGGTTTGGTGGTGGTCCTAGACCTAGAGAACAGAGTAGAGGGAATGAGAAAGGCCCCTACAGGCCGTATAGGCCGACTACTTTCCACAGGGAACGCCCTGCCAGTCGTGTTGTGTGTAATCACTGTCACAAAGAAGGACATGCAAGACCAGATTGCCCAGCGTGGCAGCCCAAAGCCCAAGGACACTGTTGTCTCCCTGGGTCAGAGGAGCAGAAACAGGGGGTTATGGGTAGTTTGCAGACTGTCCCAGTGCTAGTGGGTGGGAAAGGAACTAGTGCCCTGATTGACACAGGTAGTTCCCAAACTTTAGTCCAGCCCCATCTAGTGGATCGAAATGGGTATGTCACTGGCGGGAGCCTGACAGTCATTTGTGTAAATGGCGATGAGCATGTGTATCCTGTAGCCAAGGTGTACATAGAGGTGCAGAGACAGACTTACCGCCTTACTGTAGGTGTAGTGGAGGGTCTCAGCCATCCAGTAGTCCTTGGACAGGATATACTGATCTTGCCTGAGTTGGTGCAGGCCTATAAGCCTGTTAACATGGTGACTACTAGGTCACAGGCAAAAGTCCAAGCAGACGAGCCACAAGAGCTCAGTGAGCTCAGAGCGATGCCATTTTTTGATAGCTTTGAGATAGCTGAAAAGCTAAAAGTTAAGAAAAGCCTTAGGCAGAGACGGAGAGAGAAGTTAGTGGGGACTCTTAAGAAGCAGCAAGATGGCGAGAGCACTCAGATAGAGGGTGAAGCTTGGGAAGACATGACCCTGGATATAAAGCAGCTACAGAGCCAAGACCCAACTTTGCAGGAGGCCTGTAGTAAAGTTAGCATTAAAGATGGTGTGCCTACTGGCGTGTCAGCATCGCTCAATGGAGAAAGCTTTGTGTGGCATGGAGGTGTGTTGTATCACCAGCCAGAGGGAGATCTAGCAGAGCAGCTAGTGGTACCCAAAGGGCTGAGAGAGAGAGCTCTGTCCTTGGGCCATAGTATCCCATGGTCGGGTCATCTCAGTACGACCAAAACCTTTGAGAGAATTGCGGCTAGGTTTTATTGGCCAGGAATGTACAGAGACATTCAGGGCTACTGCAAGGCTTGCAGTATTTGTCAGATCACTAGCAAGCAGAAAACTAGCCCATTTCCTCTCCAGCCACTTCCCATTATTGAGGTTCCCTTTACAAGGATAGGGATGGACATTGTTGGGCCTCTAGAGAGAACACCGAGAGGGCACCGCTACATTCTAGTAGTTTGCGATTATGCTACCCGCTATCCGGAAGCTTTCCCCCTCCGCAAAGTAACTGCCACCACCATAGCACAAGCCATCCTTCAGCTGTTCTCTAGGGTAGGGATACCCCAAGAGATCATCACAGATCAGGGAACAGCCTTTTTGTCCAAGAAGCTCAAGCAGGTCTATAGCTTACTTGGGATTAAGGGGATACGGACCACACCCTATCACCCCCAAACTGATGGCTTGGTTGAACGCTACAACCAAACCCTAAAGAATATGCTACGGAAGTACGTGTCAGCCAATGGAAAAGATTGGGACCGCTGGCTGCCATACTTGCTGTTCGCATATCGTGAGGTGCCCCAGGCATCTACCGGTTTCTCTCCATTTGAACTGTTGTATGGGAGACCAGTGCGAGGCCCCCTGGATCTGCTGAAAGAAGCCTGGGAGGGACCAAAGGCACCGGAGACCCACAGCATTCTTGCCCATGTCCTGCAAATGCGGGAAAAGATGGAGGAGATGACAGAGCTGGTCCGGAGCAACCTGGAGCAAGTGCAACACCGCCAGAAGGTCTGGTACGACAAAAAGGCCAGACAAAGAACTCTTCAGCCGGGGCAGAAAGTTCTTCTGCTCCTCCCTACATCGGAGAACAAGCTACTCGCTCAGTGGCAGGGGCCATACACCATTACCCGGAAGGTGGGGCCTGCCACCTATGAGATCAACATGCCTGGCCGGAAGAAACCAAAGCGGGTCTTCCACATCAACCTGCTTAAAGAGTGGCGGGAGAGAGTTCCCGAGAGCAGTCTACAGCTCATGGTGCAAGCCGTTGGAGAAGAAGAGGATACTCCAGAGCAGTTTTTTCCAACTGCTCAACCACTTGCACCTCTTGACCTAGCACACCTTACTCCACAGCAGCAGAGAGAGCTGGAGGCCATCATTCCTCCAGGTCTGTGTCGAGAGACACCTGGAGTCACCACCCTAGTGGAACACTTCATTCCGCTGAAAGATAGCACACCAGTACGTCAAAGGATGTACCGAATCCCAGAGCGTCTTCTGCCTCTACTTAAGGAGGAGGTGGAGGAGATGCTGTCCCTGGGGGTCATTAAAAGATCCCATAGTGAGTGGAGTAATCCCGTTGTGCTAGTCCCTAAAAAAGATGGCAAAATCCGATTTTGCATAGACTTTCGCAAAGTAAATGCACAATCACACTTTGATGCATACCCAATGCCCAGGCTGGAAGACCTGATTGAACGGCTGGGTAAGGCACGCTACATAACGACCCTGGACCTATGCAAAGGTTATTGGCAGGTGCCGCTTGCTGAGCAGGATCAGCCCTATACTGCCTTTAGAACACCTCAAGGGTTGTTCCATTTCCTTGTTATGCCGTTTGGCCTACAGGGGGCGCCGGCAACCTTTCAGAGACTAATGGACCGTGTTCTTGAGGGCACGGAGTCCTATGCTGGAGCGTACCTTGATGACATTGTTATCTATAGCACCACCTGGGAGGATCATGTGGGTCATCTGGCTGACATTCTGCAGCGCATCCAAAAGGCAGGACTCACAGTCCATCCAAAAAAATGTGACTTTGCCAAACCCGAGGTCCGGTACCTTGGCTATGTGCTGGGCAGGGGTCTAATCAAGCCCCAGAAAGAGAAGGTGCAAGCCATCCAGGATTGTCCCCAGCCGCAAACCCAAAAGGACGTGCGGTCTTTCCTGGGTCTGGTAGGCTGGTACCGGAGGTTCGTGGCTGACTTCTCCACTCGTGCTGCACCTCTTTCGGACTTGACCCGGAAGTCTGGGTCTAGTCGAGTGCAGTGGGGTGCAGAACAGGAGCGGGCCTTCAGTGACCTGAAGGGGGCCCTGTGTCAGGGTCCAGTGTTGCAGAGCCCAGACTTTGACAAACCCTTTACAGTGCAGACGGATGCGTCTGGCATTGGTCTGGGCGCGGTGCTACTCCAAGGGGAAGGGGCTGACCAGAGACCGGTGGCTTTTATTAGCCGCAAATTGTTCCCCAGGGAGACCAGATATGCAGCTGTTGAACTGGAGTGTTTAGCCATAAAGTGGGCTTTGGACACTTTGAGATATTATCTGCTTGGCAGAGACTTTAAGCTGGAGACTGACCACAGAGCGCTTCAGTGGCTCGGCCGTATGAAGGACTCTAATGCCCGGATAACCAGATGGTTCCTGGCCCTGCAGCCCTACCGGTTCCAGGTCCAGTATCGGGCTGGAAAGCAGAATGTGGTAGCTGACTTTCTGTCTCGCCACCCTGGTGGTGAGACATCAGAGGGGGAAGGAAATGTGAGAAGCTGAACATTTCCCTTCTCACTGTTCCGAACATTCCGGACTGTTTATGTACTTTACCGCGAAATGCGGGAGTAAGAGACGGTGACTCCATTCATTCTCACACACACACACACGCACGCAGCCACAATTACACAGCGTCTTCCTGGAGATTGCATAATATGTGCACCCTGAACATTGTTGAGAGTGTTGTGGGGTGTTTTGTGGGTTTGTGGTGCTTGTTTGTTACACGGTGTGAGATTGGAATGGTGTCGGGTGTTTACCGCGAATTGGTGTATTGTTTGGTCTGCCGCGATATACAGCACGCATCCATATTATTTGCATACACCTGCTGTTGCTCAATTATACTGATATATATACTGGGTACCCACCATCTCATCCATTTACCATTTGCATTGCAATAACATCCATAAACTGGTTCAGATACATATACTCACACTTCCTGGTTCTCACGCTTCCACATACTGGTCCCAACGCGAAAGCGCGCTCGCGCTGGGATAGCACTTTTACATTGTGTCACTAGTGGAGGGAGCGGGGCATTATTTCACAGGGGTGTTTGTCGTGTTCACATTTCATTTAGGTAATAACTATGCATTGTAGGGTGATTTGCTAATGGGTTAAATGGTGTTTGAGTGATTTATATGGAGATATGTTGTTTGAATGTATAATTGAATATAATAACATGAATGAATGGTTTTGTTAATAAGATGCACAATGTGCGTTGCTTCCCCATATTCATGGGTTGGCCCTATTAGGCCAATTAGGGGCAATAGCTAGGCCTTCTTAAGAGGCTAGCTCAGTGCCATTCAGGGGGTGGAGGTAGAAGGACAGCTTTCCTGCTGCGAGGAGTTGTCTGTCACGGTAACACTGTTACGCTGCATTTGGATATTGAATCTTTGTTTTTGTCTGAAGTACTTTGTTTTGTGCTATTAATACTTTTGCTAAAATCCACAACCTGGAAAGAAAATAAATATGGTTGAATTGAAAACGTAAACCACTGCTCCGGCGACTCTTTTGACCACCATCTCCAAAGTCCACATCCCTAATCGTGGGCTGGCCGCGCCGGTCGCTCACAGTGTGTGTCAGGTGTGTGCCGGGGTGGTGCTTCCTGCGGGCCCTTTTGTGGAGGTCTGGTGGAGCTGCTGCTGCGGCTCCTGTTTGTGTTTGCTGTTTGGAGCGCAGGTGGAGCCGCGGTGATTTAGGGGCTCATCTCTACTGGGGAGCACATTTCTGCATCATCATCTGCTGGCCTCACTCAGCACCGCCGGATCGATACTCCCATTGCCTCGCCGCTGCCACAAGATGGATCCCACCTATGATTTCTTTTCTTTTTTTTATTGCGGTGGGAGTCTTTTCTTATTGCTTTCTTTCTTTCTCTCTATCTCTTGTTCTGGCTCACTTTTTGTCTTTCTTTTCTTTTAAAACTTGTGTGATAGCAAGATTACATTTTTTCTCCTGCCCAGGTCTCTGGGTGTGTTTCTCCATCTTTTCCCCCCTTCCTCTCTCTCTCTCTCTGTCTCCCTCCATCTCTTAGTTGCCCATTCTATTCTCTCTCCTCTATCTGAGCCGAAACAAGATTACTCTGTTTTCTGTTTGCTGCCCATATAAGCCCCTACTCCTGCTTTGGTAGATATGTGCCTTGTCTTCAGCCCACTCCAGAGTCGTGCATCTCTCTGCCTCTCCTTTAAACATTTCCAGCCAGATCACTTTTATCTTTTCATGCATTTCTTTTTTTGTTGCTGTTGCATTTAATGTGTCTCACATTGAGTTTGCATCTGCGTGTGTGTGTGTGTGTGTGTGTGTGTGTGTGTGTGTGTGTGTGTGTGTGTGTGTGTGTGTGTGTGTGTGTGTGTGTGTGTGTGTGTGTGTGTGTGTGTGTGTGTGTGTGTGTGTGTGTGTGTGTGTGTGTGTGTGTGTGTGTGTGTGTGTGTGTGTGTGTGTGTTGTGTGTGTGTGTGTGTGTGTGTGTGTGTGTGTGTGTGTGTGTGTGTGTGTGTGTGTGTGTGTGTGTGTGTGTGTGTGTGTGTGTGTGTGTGTGTGTGTGTGTGCGTCTGTGTATATGATGTAGTATAAGTATCAGTTGAATTAGTTGTAGTTGTTGTGGTAGTACTAGGTCATAGTAGCAGCAGATCATAGATAATCTAATAAGAAGTATTCGTTAGAGTAGTATTACCAATTGCCTTAGTAGTACCAGAATTAGTAGCAGTTGTCATTGCAGTAGAAGCAATTACAGCAACAGCGGCAGTAGTAGTAGTATGGTTCAGAATGATATCCTATACTTAAATGTAAATGTCACTTTAGACGCATTCAAATGCATGATACTTTCCACACAGCCATGTGAGCAGCCAGTATGAACACAGGCTGATGAAGAAATGCTTATCGCTGCCTCACTCCAGTCCCACCATTTTATTGCCCGAGACACCAAAGCTATCAGTCCTTAATGGGACTCTATCCCCCGTCTCCCCAGCTATGATTCAGAGCGCAAGAATGTTTGTGCACTGCCATCAAGAGAGCATCAGAGTGGAAATAAACTAGGTTCATTGTGACTGCGGGCCTGCA
Source organism: Clupea harengus (assembly GCF_900700415.2). Taxonomy (NCBI): domain Eukaryota; kingdom Metazoa; phylum Chordata; class Actinopteri; order Clupeiformes; family Clupeidae; genus Clupea; species Clupea harengus. Next base: position 20,004,252 of record NC_045158.1, on the reverse strand, counting down.
GAGATCCCTCATGATATGATGATGATATGACATGGGTGTCCTTTGCTGTCCTTCCGGCCTGGGATTGCTCGCAGCCATGCATAATTATAAACATTTGGTGGTGGGACTGTTTCAAGTGGTGCTGGGGGTGCCGTATATCACTTCCTAAAAATAGCTTACTCTTAGTGGGTGGATTCATATGACTATTCTGACCAGCATCCCCATTTAAGTATTTTCTAGTATTAAACTTTTACTTCCAGTCCACTTTGAGAGAAGATAAAAATTTGGTTCATGTGGGTCAATGAAAAATGCAACAACTAGTTGTAGGTACAGTAGATATACTGTTAATGCAAAAGACAAACGTTCTTAAACAGTGGGGTTTGGGAACAGTGAAGTGCTATTGAAATGAGGGATGTTTACACAGGAAAAAATTGTTTTTGATGTCCTTTCAGTTCAGTGTTCGACAGGGTGTGGGGGGTGGATAATTTGGCTGTTTATCGAGTGTTTAACAGCGTCCTTTGGTTTTCATCTTACATGAGAAGCACCATCTGTCCAAACTCAATTTGCCACCGCGCTCGTCACTCTCTCCTCACGGTGAGCTTCGAGGACTCACACAGAGCTCTGTTAAACCCAGCACAGCACACAGCACACATCTATGGAACATGTGCGCAATGCAAAACATCCATGGCCTGAGAGAGAGAAGGGAAAAAATAGAGAGAGAGAGCGAAGGTGTGACAGAGAAATGAAGAGCTAGCATGTGCGCTAGAGAGAGATAGAGAGAGAGAGAGAGAGAGAGAGAGAGAGAGAGAGAGAGAGAGAGAAAGAGATGGAGAGTGTGCCTACTTGCCTCGGGACATTACATCCATAATGGGACGGAAACTTGCCACTGAGCCAAGAGACTTAACTCTGTGTGATACCTCGGCGTTGCCATGTCAGGAATATAAAGGAGGCCGGAGGCCGCTGGGATTTGGAGCAAGAGCATGACAGAGCCGCTCCCCCCCCTGCCGACACTCATGTGTTTTTCGTAATACTCCTAACCAGAGATCTGGTGACGGTTAATGCGGCCCGGAGTTGTAGATCGTCTTTTTTGGGATACCATTTTTTTTCCCGCCGCCCTCTTTTTTGTCCAGTGGCCATCCTTCTTTGGGGTTGTGGCAGCACAAGAACATGGAACTCTCCCTATAAAACATGTTTATTTTGGGGGCAGGAGAGTGGATGTCTGTTGGGAGGCTAATACTGGGCCACCTGGAGAGGTTCATCAACTAAATGTCCGTTGCGCTGACTGGGGATCGCCACGGAAACAAATTTGACGCGTGTGGAATGTAACCTTGAAAACTCTTGGGGGGAAAGCAGTGTCTGTTGCCTGATTTATGGCATTGTAACAATAATCCACTTAAAAGCCCACAAACCCTAGCACTTTCCCCTACTTTTATCCCTCGACGTGTCAAGTGCTCAGACAAACGGCCCATTGAACATTAGTGCTCCATTTTGTAACGGTTATAAATGTGTTATCTCATCCAAGATCAGGGGTCACAGCTGAAGTCATTTTCACCCTTTCGGCCATAAGTTTAATCTCTAGGTTTTTGCAAGGAAACTATTTATCACGTGATTTTACTGTTTAAAGAAGGAGAAACATGATGATAATTGGATTGAAAGTGTTTGCAAGTCGGAGAGTTTTTGAAAATTGAGAGGTTTTGATCATTGATGGCGGTAGAGGACAGATATCTCTGACTGAAAACTCAATCAAATAACAATCACACAGAAAACCTTCAAATAGTATGTGTACCACAGGTAACATTTATTATATGATATAATAAATAATTTAATAGAATATAATATTCATAAATGTCATGAAACTCTGACAGGGCCCCACGTCTGTGAGTTATTTTTCTTTCTTTCTTTCTTCTTACTGGACCCTCTTGTCTAGTTGTCAAGTCTTCATAAAGTGTTTATTTACATTCAAATCTATTTGTTTGCTTCGGCTTTGGTTTCGATGTTGAGACTCTTGTGCTTGTTAAGTGAATGCTGAAAAGAAACATTCTGCAGCTCTTGAATGTTTACAGAGTGTAAAGATAAATATCCATAAGGTCAATTTTCTGTGCTTAAAAAGAGGCTTCACCTATCTTAGCCCTCTTCTCTCTGTCCCTCAAAATATGATTCAAAATATCTTTCTTTACAAACTGCAAAACACACACAGATATGTTTTTGCTCAGTTAGCAGTTAGATTTCTATAGAATGTTCCATATTTAGATAATATTGGAAATTTGGGTGGAGCTTGCCCCTGCAAACTTTGGGTTGATAATGACATTTGTCTCACAATTCACTTTCTTTAATTCTCTCATAACTCTCTTATCCTAATCTTAATAAATGAACTGTGTAGGGCTTATGCTACGTATATTTATATATTACATTTATTATTACATTTATATGTGCAGTCATGTTTTATATAGACAAGTCAGTTGACATGATGCAATATGGATACTTTATACATTTTTATAGATGTGTTTATAATGCTTTATGAATACTGGGTTTAAGTAAAGTGTTACCAGTGTGTTGCAGGTAGTATTCAAATTAAAGGTAGGTGGGAGACTTTAACATCTGTCCTACACAAACATATGTAGACCATAGGCGGAGATCCCGGGGGGGACGTGTCCTCTTTTCGAGGCTTAAAAAAATGCGTCTGGCAGGGATTCCAAAATCGCCAGTGGATTTTGCCATGCCGGACATTTGTGATCCTCTGTGTATTTTTAAAACGAGTTATTGCGTCCCTGCATGTGAAAAAGATGGCCAAACTCCGTCGCGGGGGGAAGGGGCCGGGTCATCTGCAATTTTCCTGTGTCCCCCCCCAGGAATTACTCTCTGACATTTGACCGTGTATTGTCCCCCCCTACAACGAAATGGGATCTCCGCCCCCGATGTAGACCTAACCACTTACACCTGCAGGAAAAGACACAATCATAAAGGAGTTGCTGTGCCAGTTGTTGTGGAACCAGACATCTCTCAAACAAATTACATGAAAACGACATATTTTACTCCTTGCTTCAACTTAAGTACAGCCGACCCATAACTGTAGTGAATGTACCAACACTGCCACTTATTCTGCAGTAGTTGGTGTCTCAATTATGATCAGGACATTTGCATTCTAGTCTGTCACCAAGGCTTAGAAACCTAGTGTGCAGGTACCTGTGTGAGAGAGACAGAGTTGGTGTGTGTGTGTGTGTGTGTGTGTGTGTGTGTGTGTGTGTGTGTTTGTGTGTAGGTAGGGAGATTAGGTGAGAGGTGCAGGAAGGGAATGTGTTCAGGAAAATGGTGTAGAGTCTAATCTCAGCAGAGTTCATTATTTTAGGGCTTTAATCTCTGCGACCCAGGCCATTCGTCAGCCTCACTGCATCACTGACCAGCGCAAAGCTCTTAAGACACTCACGACTCAATCCATATCTTTGCAAACACACTTACAGGCCGGAGAGTACATAGTGTCTGTGTGTGTGTGTGAATCTGTAACTGTGGACTCTCTCTCTCTCTCGCTCTCTCTCTCTCTCTCTCTCTCTCTCTTTCTCTCTTAGAAATACACACACACACACACACACACAGAAATACACTAACAACATAACAACACATACAGACACAGTAGTCTACTGTACTTTGTCTTCTCAACACTCAGAAAGGCTACCTAACACAATTGCTGTGATTCAAACCAGATGCTTCCTTCTGGCTAAAAATCGTATTTATCGAGGGGAAGTACAGTATGACATTCTGACTGTGCGCTCAAGGGTCACATGACACTGACCTTAGAGCACCATCATTCAGGAAGAAATCTGCTCAGGGCTACACCACACAATGTAGCATAGTGACCTCAAGGCCAACTGCTTGACCTTAAGACCTGGAATTGTTTAAGAAAAATGAAGCTGATGATTTATAGCCAGAGGTTACAAAGTCTTCATGAATGTCTGTCCGTGTCTGTTGCTGGATACAGAGTTTAGGCTCCAGCTTGTCAAATCGATTTTAGCTTGTGGATTTTCCCATTGGTGAGCTACAGCATATGGCCCTCTGAGTCAAGGCAGGACACATCTCTTCATACGCATACGTTATTCAGTGCTTATAAATGTGCCATGAAGTACTTATGTAGGTACCCATCCAAATGATGTTTTAATGTAAAGGGTTATCCCACAGGGCATTGTGGATTCACTGGTGTAGCACGTGAAAAAGGCATGGCAAAATGTAGGATGAAGTGATTGTGATAGGATGAGACAAAAGACAAGTCTTCGTCCGCCTACACACATTAATCAACCACCTTCCCTCCCTCACGTACACCTACAGACAGAAATCAACCGCCCTCCTAAGTACACCTACTCACCGAAATCAACCACCCTCCCTCACCTACGTACACTCACACACACACACACACACACACACACACACACACACACACACACACACACACACACACACACACACGCACACAAACCATAGTGTCCTGAGGCAAGTACTGGCTGCCCTAGAAATGACATGATAAAGCAATCAACGCTCCCACTTCAAAGTGAAAAAGTTCAAAAGTTTACTCTTCTTATTCAGTCTCCTGATCCTAATGCTCTTTTCCCTCGCACTCATCCTTGCACAGGTAAGACTTTAGTCCAAGTAAACGAGGCGTGTTGACATCTTGACGTCCCTGCCTCTCAGGTGATTGTGGGATTGCATGTGGAGCCCAGGACTGCTGGCTCCTTGAGTAGTCATGAAACACTGAGAGGTGTATGACAGGGCTTTGGGTCCTAATTAAAGGCGAGGTGTTAGAGGCCAGGCTGACTCTGTGGGGACTGGTTTAATCAGACATCTTGCTCTCATCAAGCAGACACACACTCACACACACACACAAGTATACATACACGCACCAAACACACACACACACACACGCACTAACACACACACACGAGTATACATACATGCACCAAACACACACACACACACACTAACACACACACACACAAGTATACATACACGCACTAAACACTAGGGATGGGAATCGAGAACCGGTTCTTGTTAAGAACCGGTTCCCAGCGGCTAACGTTAGCGCTTCATCTGTTAATATATATGGTATATCAAGTATATATAAGATTATTTTCCAAGCGCAGAGCAGATGGATCTGTGCAGAAGGATGTAGAGATCAGTCTCTTCATACTGTTTACCTCTCACTCACTTCTGTGCGTGTGTGTGTGTGTGTTTGTGTGCATCCTTGAATGCGTGTGTGTGTGAGTCTGTGTGAATGTTGGTGCTGATTTGTGTGTCAGTGAAGTGCAGATAAGAGATTTAGGAGTGTGGACTTATCTCTGCCCTTGTCAGGTGTTTTGTTCAGGGAATTGCCTGAGTTTGTGAGAAGTGTGTGTACATGAATGTTAGTGTTTGTACACCAGCAAAAGTCTAGTGTAAAAGGCAGAGAACGTGCAGAGAGTTGTGAGAGAACAAGAGAAACAAAAGAAAGCTAGTATTGAGAGACAGGCACAGAGAGAAAGAGACAATCCCATACAGAGCAAGATAGAGGGCTCTAATTTGATAGATCTGCACAGCGGGGTATCACATAAACCTATTTTGATTACTGGGGCACATTCATTTGGTAATTTCATAACATGCGCACAGACCTAAGTGCCTTCGAGGGCAGACTGACGGCTCATTTGAGTGTGTCTGATCAAAAATGTAGGTGTTGCGTGGAAATCTCCCTCCTTTCGAGGTTCTACCACTTCCTTCTTTGGAATGTAACCGACATCTTGGCTTCTGGCAGGCACATCTAATCTAACCTTTACACAGTTTGACAGCATACCATTGCCCACTCAGTTACTAAATTGACTGATAATTTAACTCGTCAAAATATGTTACCAAATGGCTACATAGGCTATGCAACTACGCTCAACACCACACAGACAGAGAATAAAATAATCATTTATAAGGGCCCTAATGCAAAGTGAGGCAGAAAAGTAATATTGTTTTGTACTTTTAACATTTACATTACATTTACATTTAGTCATTTAGCAGACGCTTTTGTCCAAAGCGACGTACAAGGGAGAGAATATTCAAGCTACGAGCAATAGAACCTGGCGTAACAATAAATAAATACTACTTTACATAAGAAGTATAACAAAATGAAATAAAAAGAAAGAAAGAAGTGCAGAAATGTAACTGCTGTAATTGCAAGTTACGCACTAGTCGAAGTGCCAGTTAGGACGGGAAGTGCTCTCTGAAGAGTTGGGTCTTCAAAAGCTTCTTAAAGGTAGAGAGGGATGCCCCTGCTCTGGTAGTGCTGGGTAGTTCATTCCACCATCGTGGAACTACAAATGAGAATAGTCTGGACTGCCGTACTTGCACAGACGGCAGTGCCAAACGACGCTCACTAGAAGAGCGCAGCATCCTGGGTGTAACATTTGCCCTTACAAGAGCATTTAGGTAGGTGGGAGCAGAACCATCAAGCACTCTGTAGGCAAGCATAAGTGACTTGAACTTAATGCAAGCAGCTACAGGCAGCCAGTGGAGGTCAATGAGTAGCGGGGTGACGTGTGCCCTCTTCGGTTGGTTGAACACCAGACGCGCCGCCGCGTTCTGTATCATTTGTAGTGGTTTCACCACGCAAGCCGGCAGGCCCGTTAGGAGGGCGTTACAGTAATCAAGGCGGGAATTCACCAAGGTTTGCACCAGCAGCTGGGTGGTATACTGGGTTAGGTACGGCCTGATTTTAAGCATAGTTCTAACTCAGTGTAGACCACAAATTAACGCTAGTTCTCCCATTGACCGCTCTAATGCAGCCTAACGTCATGGCAACCAAGATAGGCCTAAAGTGAAAAGGAGCACAATTGCTGTGTTCACAAATGGGATAATTCTGTGAATTATTCGTTTCTTTTTCACTTTTCATTAAACACAGCCTACTGAAACCAACATATCAGTTGACATTTAACAGCATGTCTCTTCGAGTTCAGTAATGTTGCTTGAATTAGAGCCACCATCCACATCAAGCTGTTTTTATATAAAATACAACTACAGTCTTAATAGTGGAAGTGTCATGCGAGAATTGCCATGATCACATAGGTAGCCTATAGTGATAATTATTTAATCAATGTCTACATGAAAGAAAGCCTCGTCACAGTGAGAGAGTAGGAGAAAGAATGAGATCCATGTCCAGGACCTGCAAGCTTGGTGGAACTCCCTCTGTTTCCATGCAGTATTAATGGATGAACTAAGACTCTCTCACTGATCTGACAGGCTCATGGGGCCCAGAGCAGCACTGGGCCAAAGGAGACAGCTGGACAGCTATGCTGCTGTGTGTGAGTGTAAGTGTGAGTGAGTGTGTGTGTGTGTGTGTGTGTGTGTCAGTCTTTTATGTTTCTGTTTGGGTGTATGTGTGGTTACGTGGATGAATGTGTGTTATACATCTACTCATGTTACTCAGAGGATATGTATTCATCCTTTTTATATATATATATATATATATATATATATATATATATAGTTGAATCCATTCTACAATATTGATAGAGCATTCACAAACACTACAACTGTTTCACAATCACTATAATGATGCACAGTAAAGTTGCATAATGATGGTGAGCTCACAAGATGTAATTTTAGTATTGAGAGACTTTTCCAAACAACAATAATAATACAGAAGTATCAAAGCTATAAAAAGTATACAAGACTTTTTCTTTTCATCTTTGTGCAAACAGCATGCTTTGTGAGTCAGGAATGGTGATGGATAAATAAGTTAGCTGAAATGTACGTATCGTGCATGGACAGTTTGCACAATTGTCCATCCATAAGCCCCTTTCACTGTGCATGTCGAGCTTTTGTTTGTCTTGTATAATGGATGGGTGGCTGGCTGATGTGTCCGCTGTCTGGCCGCCTCAGCTCAACTCTGACCAATCCCCCAGGAAGGGCTTAGGGGACCGCGGGGAGTCGGGGCTGGGATGCGCAACCATCTTTAGCAACATGGACGCTACCCCAGCACACACACACACACACACACACACACACACACACACACACACACACACACACACACACGCCCACACACATGCCCACACACACTGCTTGGCAGTTGACAGCTTACTCTAACAATGCAGGTAATTGAGGAAGTCTGAGGGGGTGACAGGTTGAGATTCTCCAGCAGGGAGAGGGCTATATGAATCAAATGTTTAATTAAAGTATTAATCATGCATGGAATTCAAGAATGAAACTACTTACCCTTTCTTAGTTTTTTTTTAAATAAGACAATAATGACATTTTTTGGAGAAATAAGCATGTCAGGGGTGATGGGCACAGACTGCTGTGTAAGTGCAATGCTGTGAGGCTTAGTGGAGTTTCTAGGGGACAAATTGTTCACAGGGAGCTGAACACTGTGTCCATTGTGACAGGCCACCAGTGGCCAAACTCTGACGATCTAACAGCAGTTGGCACATCCCAGAGCCTCCCACAATGTGCACCAAGCCGAGAAAGGGAAATACTCTGTCATCTGCTCAGTTCTCTCTCTAGTTCTCTCTCTCCAGTTCTCTCTTGTGGTTTTAATCATTGCTTTTCACTTTCACTCAGACCAATCTAATGCAATCCCTGCTAAGCTAAAAGATTAGCTGCTTTATTTGCATGCAGTAAACAATGGTGTATGTGTAATAGCCACCTCAGCTCACTAAACTGTTTCCTCAGAGCAGCTGATGAGGTGATGTCATTGGGTTAGGCACATGAGTGTGCACCTGGTCGTTTACTCACACTAAGCCAGGTCTGATTCCACAAGACACTGAATGCACTGGCACTCACATGCTGAAGTATAGGAAATGGATGCCATGTCTTCAAAAGGAGGTCTTGCATATTATTAGTTGCCCCCATATGATTAGTCTTTATTTCAAATGTTGTAAAAAATAACTTGTTTAAGGACAGATAAATGAGACTTGTTTGCTGAATTCCTTTTGAAATTTGACAGTTTCAATAAGGCACAACCACTCACTGTGCTGTGTAATGAGATGTGTCTCTATAGAGCAGACAATGGACAGCTTGTTATATTAAGGCAAAACCTTTGCATAATTTAAAGGTCAGAGTGTGAATGATTTGGTGTTGATAAATAATAAATGACATAACCACTCAGTCTGCCTGAAATAGTATGGTCATGAACTGGGGAGGGGGGAACGACGACAGAGAGACATCACCACGGAGGCCTAAAACATTCATTTATACAATGGCAACCACTGTTTTTGAGTTAGCGGGTTCTTAATCATGAATTTAATAGAGACCACTCAGATAAATCTATCTATCTCTCTCTCTCTCTATCTCCCTCCATTTCTCTCCCTCTCTCCTCCTCTGTCTCTCCCTCCCACCTTCAAACCCGCACACATTGTGGATGTGGGTTCATTTAAAAGTTCAGTCTTACCACTGGATCAGAAGTGAAATGTCTGGCAGCAATCCGGGGCGAAGTGACATTTATGACATTTATTTTGTGCGATGACAGCATTTTTCTCCAAGGACATGGGCTAAACTTCAGTTCCCCTTCCTCTCCCTCCCCAAACAGAGAGTCCCTACATTCCGGTGTAGTCAGCTGTTTTTCACTAGACTTTCAGTAATTAAATGGGGAGATAAAAAATCCCAAATGTTTGATAAAAGTTGTAAATTTTCTGTAATTTTTTGAACATGCTCTAATGTGCCCGAACCAATTAACTAATGCACTCATTTTTTTAACGGGGAAGCAGAGATCATAACTTCCACACTTAGACGTCAACTGTTTCATTTCTAGCCCGTTATTTATTCAGGCTCGCTGCCGTTCAGTCAAATCTCACAACCTCTCATAAGGCTGGCGCTAAAGGTTTTCCATCACTCTAAATGCAGTGTATTCATTAAATCCATTTTTGACAGTCTAACTCGATGACAACATATCAAAAATCTGCCTAGCAGTAAGCACATTGCCCCCCAAACAAATAAATACACGCTGGCAGCATGGCAGGGCAGCTTTGCTAATTAGATTTCACTTGTCCAATCAGAAATACTGATCTCCATCGATGGTGTCATAGGTTAAATCGGCACAGCAGTACATCTCCCCCTACAGTAATTTGCAGTGAGTGGCGGGCTTCACCAAAGAACCGGCCAATTAGACCTTTGTCAATGCGCTCTCAGAGATGACTTTGCACAGTTTTTAAGATGCCATTAATGACAATAAAGGAAATTAAATTTGGGGACCGTTTACTGGGGCCTGGTAATTGCCACGGAATAGGAAGTGCTGATGCTTGTCACATTCTGGGATCTGCAGAGTTGGGTATGCTGATGAAAGTGTATTGCACATTGTGTCATTGTGTCAGACGTGGCTCCCTCAGACTGTAACTGAATGGAATAAGTAACCATGTGGATTAGAGGGAAAGACCCTTAAGGCTGTACTCACTGGCTTTCTGAAATGTGTTTAGGAGAGATAGATTCAACAAAAAATCTAGTCAGGTGATCTGTATACTATATTAAAACATATCCATTGAAATATATATACGGCTGTATGAGCCTGTAATGACATTATGTAAAAAGAAGACTAGAGAGTAAACAAAGGACGAGACCAAGGTCATAGAATTTCTTTGAGGTATTTTAGTGTGTTGTCCATCTAGAAGTCAGTCTAATCTAACGTGGCACTGGAGGCTATTTTTTGCAAGACAGATAGAATGAAATGAAAACACACAAATATACACACACTCACAGGAAAAAGCTAAGCATCAGAAGTGATCACCCTCAGGAAAGGAGAGCGTGTGAAACTGGCAAAGCAAATCATACATTTGTCCTTTGAGGTGATGACAGATTGAAACCTAGCCATGAACCACACAGTAAAGGAAGTCTCAGATACCCTTAGCGACTCCATCTTGAAAACAGTCATACTTTAAAGGAATCCTGGTTAGAACAGCAGTCCACAATTCTGGCAAAAGGTTGTTGATATTCCGTCAATGGAAAATGTGCAAAGTCTATCTGACATGTCCACATATTTTTGCACCAAATAATATGAAATAATATGATTTAGTGCAAAATCATGATATTATTATTTTGCAAATAAAATAATATGAAAATAAATGTAATAGAATGGTGGTTATGGTGGTGGACCTGTTCTTAACAGCCAAACACATTTCATCTCTCACTTCCATGCTTCCTGAAGCAACATGCTGATTGGCTGGAACTGTTTACACCATTTTTTTTCCCCATTTTCAGCACTAGGACTGTGTATGAACTGTGATTTTAGATGACTGTGAAGAACAGTTTTCTGGAGTTGACAAAAAATGTAGTACATTAGATTTGTGAACTGTACCTTTAGTACAAATGGTAACATCCAGCAGGAAGAATATAATAATGTTTAATAATTAATACTGACCTCATGTTATACAATATGAGATTAATCTATAGTAATAAATATTGTTGTTGTAATACTGTTGTTTAAATATCATCTGACATGACATTTGGTAATTTTTCATTGCTTTTACTAATACAAAATGGCATCTGTCATGTCGTGGTCAGATCTCATGTATGAAGTGATGTCCTATATGACAGCTGGTCACTGAGGTTATGACTTCTGTCATAACACATCTTCGTATTATATCACAGTTCAGAACTAAATTTTGATATTGTCGTATGATCAATTCCATGCCTTTCTATTGTAATAAATACAAATTTGTGTTTGGTTTGCTGATGATATTGTGTCAGTTGTGTGAGAGGTATAGTGTTACACCAAGTATACTTATAAGAATGTATATAACAAAAGTATGATGTGCTTTTTGACAAAGTGCATTGTCTTACAAGTAAGTAAACCTCCAGGTATATCTTGTAACAACTAGTGCTGTCAGTTTAACGCGTTATTAACGGCGTTAACGCAAACACATTTTAACGCCGTTCATTTTTTTATCGCGAGATTAACGTGATTTTTTTTAAATAATTTTTTTTTTTTTTTTTTTTTTTAGATTAACGTTCTTTTTGGCCTCGCAAACTGTGAAGTAGGCTAACGTTACGGTTTGAGTGAATGATGAGCGCGATATGGCGAAATGGATGATAAAAAGCTTCTGAATGGAAAGTTTACTTTTAAAAGTTGTGTTGTGCAAAAGAAGCGAGCTTCACTGTTGTCTGAAAATGTCAACAGGCAGCTGGCTGAAAGCAAAGAAGTAGTAGGCTTACCTTTTATTGGTAACCTAACTGTTACGGTTCATTGTTTCTGAAATAAGAGGCCTGACTGCTATGTTCCCAGCAAACTTGAAAAAAAGAAAATATTAAGCCATGGTTTAACTGCACTATAGGCTGAGTCCTTGTTTACCTGAAATGTGCACTTTACAATTTTATTTTGTACCACCCTGTTTGGCAATGTTGGTTTTCAATAAAATAAAACATTTGAAATTAAAATGATGGAAAAAATAAATAAACGAAGGGACATTTAGAATAGATACAAATTTGCGATTAATCGCGATTCATTTTGAGTTAACTATGACATAAATGCGATTAATCGCGATCAAATATTTTAATCGTTTGACAGCACTAGTAACAACATATAAAAAACTATTTTTTCCACATAAAGTCTGCCCATGGTTCATTCTGCTTTGCATGCAAAGACCAAGACCACAAAAATGTGTGTGGCAGTGCTCACTGGACTTCATATCTGTAATTAATGAGTACAAATGGACAAAATGTCTGTGTTCTCAAAGTGTATGGCTGAAGCTTTGTAATAATTAAATGATTTAGGAGTAGTCAAAGTGCTGCCTCTGCACATTGCTCCTTATGAATCAATTTTCGGAAAATTTAAAAGCAAGCTGCAAGTTTCTACAAGAAAAAAGAAGAAGATACAGCTCAGTTCTGAGGAGGATTTTCTCTGCTTTAAAGTATCTTCTATTCCATTGTCTCTGCAGTGGTGTGGTTTGTCAGCTACATAATATAAGCATCAGCATAGCACATCAAGCGATGGCTCTCTCTTCTTCCTCCAGCGCCAATCTGTTTGACCCAGCCATCGCACACATTTGGACTTGAAAGGTTGCAGTTTTGCCTTGAAGGTGCTTGCTTGAAGACGGGGTTAATCTTAAGAGGAAGTATTGGCATGCTGTGTTGTCTCCCTTTGAAAAATGTATATGTTCTGGTTCACCACTGCTAGACTGGCGATGTTTTAATCTCCGTAGAAGACTTCATGCCCACCGGTTCTACGCCTGTGCCGCTTCTGCAAGGGAAAGGATTGACCTCGACATGGGGTTTCAGTGTTGGATCTGCGCTATGCTGTGTTACTGGCCTGCAATCAGCTTGCAAGGGCTCCAGATTGACTGAATTCAGTGTCTATGGAGGAAACATCAAAGGCTTTAAGCGTTTGCGAAGCATGCATATAGTGCATGTGATGCAGACACCTGGCTTATGTCTTACAAAGATATTTTTTTATTTATATGTAAACACATAGCTGAATGGATTAGACAAATTCATTTTTAGTATCCAGTTAGGACTTTGACATATTTTTCAATATCTTATAGGATATCATTTTGATTGATGATATACATTTATCATAAATTCCATAACATAATTGTTCCCATTGCACTGACAGTAGCCATTGTGAGATGGAGCACTAAGCACTGTATGAATCTCAAGTAATAAACCCAGAGAGATTTTTACTGCTTCCATCAGCAAAATGGGATATCCGTCTCTCATTGTCATTACAGGCTATTCAAATATTTACTGAGCGCTATCGCAGTGCATTTCGGCTAATCACTGAGCCATTCTTTTTGCAGGATTTACACAGATTGAAATGTATTGAGATTTCACACACTAGAGACTTACTGATATTCTCTAATTGGTGCATCACATGGCATTATGATCGAATATAAGTCCTCAGTGAACTGGCTGTGCTAACAGTCATGCTCAGACCTGGGCTGTGTTTCTCAAAAGCTTGGCTGTGCTACATCCATAATTTGATGAGAGAACGATCATTTTGAACACACACTCTCTCTCTATGAGGCTGTTCACACCAGTACGGTGTTCATATTAGGACATCCTCAGATCTCAGACTCAAGTGTCAGACTCAAACGAAAAGGCGTCAGGTCTCAGACCAAAAGTAGTCAGACTCAGCTGAAACGACTTCAGTCTCAGAAAAACCTCTGTCATCCTCACACAAAACTTTGTCAAACCAAACGGCGTCATCCTCACATAAAACTTTGTCAAACCAAACGCCGTCATCCTCACACAAAACGTTGTCAAACCAAACGGCGTCATCCTCACACAAAACTTTGTCAAACCAAACGGCGTCATCCTCACACAAAACTTTGTCAAACCAAACGGCGTCATCCTCACACAAAACTTTGTCAAACCAAACGCCGTCATCCTCACACAAAACTTTGTCAAACCAAACGGCGTCATCCTCACACACAAGTTTGTCAAACCAAACGGCGTCATCCTCACAAAAAACTTTGTCAAACCAAACGCCGTCATTCTCAGCAGAACTTTGTTAGAAAAAAAGTTGTCAGAGCTAGATGAGGGAGCTGTTGACTAGCTTTCTGAATGAGCTAAAGTAGCAGCTTTTACAGTGAATACCGCTGTGGTGTTTCTGTTAACTGGTACAGCAAGAAAACTTACTTTTGATATAATACGAAATAGTTGTTTTCTGCAAGCTAGTTCACTCGTGTAAAGTAAACCCATGTTTAGTGCCCCGGTTGCCGACTTTGCTGAAGAATGAATGCCTCCACTTGTCGCTAACCTAACTTCGCTAGCTTGTATAAAGTAAAGTCATGTTTAGTCCTCCGGTTGCCATGGATACTACAACCAAACTCCACTCAGATCTCAGACTCAGACAAAATGAAGTCAAACTAAACAACACAATCGCCATTAACGTATACCATGAAGGAAACGAGTGAACTAGCTTGCAGAAAACAACTATTTCGTATTATATCAAAAGTAAGTTTTCTTGCTGTACCAGTTAACAGAAACACCACAACGGTATTCACTGTAAAAGCTGCTACTTTAGCTCATTCAGAAAGCTAGTCAACAGCTCCCTCATCTAACTCTGACAACTTTTTTTCTAACAAAGTTCTGCTGAGAATGACGGCGTTTGGTTTGACAAAGTTTTATGTGAGGATGACGCCGTTTGGTTTGACACAGTTTTGTGTGAGGATGACGCCGTTTGGTTTGACACAGTTTTGTGTGAGGATGACGGCGTTTGGTTTGACAAAGTTTTGTGTGAGGATGACGCCGTTTGGTTTGACACAGTTGTGTGTGAGGATGACGGCGTTTGGTTTGACAAAGTTTTGTGTGAGGATGACGCCGTTTGGTTTGACAAAGTTTTGTGTGAGGATGACGCCGTTTGGTTTGAAAAAGTTTTATGTGAGGATGACGCCGTTTGGTTTGACAAAGTTTTGTGTGAGGATGACGCCGTTTGGTTTGACAACGTTTTGTGTGAGGATGACAGAGGTTTTTCTGAGACTGAAGCCGTTTCGCCTGAGTCTGACTACTTTTGGTCTGAAACCTGACGCCTTTTCGTTTGAGTCTGACACCTGAGTCTGAGATCTGAGGATGTCCTAATATGAACACCGTACTACACCTGGGTCGTTTTGGGTGATCCGATCTCAAGTGCGCAGCTCGAAGTACGTCAGTTCGCACCTGGCATTAGAATGTGTCTCCAAATACGGCTTGAGTGAACACTTGTGATCGGATCTCACTTAATCTTTGTTTGCCAAGACCAAGTGCACAAGGGGCTTCCCTGTTGCTGTCTACTGGGAACCAATGCTATCTTGTAATTGTTGTTCATATTGAATTGCCTTTCAATAAAGCGTGATAATGCGTGAGCTTGAGTACTTTCATACTTAGTGCTGTCCTTTTGTGATCGGATCACCAAATATGCGTGTTAGTACCAGGTGTGAACGGGATCTATGTTATGATGGTCTAACCACAATAATACTTTTAGAAAGGCAATGGTTATACCATTACCCTTCATTGATATGAAGTAAGATTCTTAAATGGCCGCTCTGCTCCTTCCTGTTATCAAACTGCTGTTTAGTTGTGCCATGTGGTGAGATATGTTGTTTTTTATGGCAACTCTTCTGTGGAGCCTCATTCAATGGTTGGTCTGGTTTACCCTCATCCTGCTACACTGACACAGACAACCTGGCCTCAGTCAGATGGGTGTTTGGCTGCTGACATTATGGTGATCAATCACTCATCCCAAAGATGGCTCCCTGGAGTGAAATATGGATAGAGCCGAATTAATTGTGAGGCTGTGTGTGTGTGTATATGTGTAAGACTGTAAACATCTGTGTGTGTGTGTGTGTGTGTACCTGTGTATATGTATATGCCTTCCTTACACCACTGTGAGTATGTGTGTGTGTGTGTGTGTGCAGGGGCGGTCCTAGCACATTTGGCGCTCTACACTGTAAACCCAAACAGTTCTACTAACTTATTAACATTATGTATTCAGTACTTAAAACCTGGTATTTAGTTGACCCAACTTTAAATGTATTAGTTTTCTGACAAGTGAAGACGTTTTAATTGTATTGGAATGTATTTGTTTGAGTAAACATTGCCTGATAACTCATATTTTTTTAGTTTCATTCAAACGTGACGTCTGACGTCATCAACGTCTTTGCAGGACTAGTTCAGAACAGAATCAGAGATCTTGTGATGAGAGACGGAGACAGCAGACTTAATAATTGTATAGTATCAGTTAGACTTCTATAAGCATGTTCCTCCTGTAGAAGAGGAGTCGACCAACTTCGTAGGGTGACCATATTTGAGTTTGTAAAAAAGAGGACACTTCGTCGCGGGGAGGGGCGTGGTAGTGTGTAGCATACAGATGACCCCGCCCCCTCCCCCCGCGACGGAATTTTGACATATTTTCCACATGCAGATGTCATGTGCTGTTGTAAACAATGGAACTAGTGGAAGCGGCACGGTGCTCAGTGTTGCCAGATTGGAAATGGTGAAGTATCGTATTAAATGCTCAAAATGATCGTCTTTGGAGGATAATTATCGTGCATCTGGCAACACTGAGAGGCCGGTCGACCAATGACAGTTCTCGCTACAGTCAGAGCTTGTGCTAGAAGGTGGAACGTAAGGGAGATACCCTTTCCTAAACTTGTAAGGGCGTAAAAACTAGTTTGTGAAGGACCCAGAGAAACACAAATATCCTACGAGGCAAAATCCCGGACGATTTTGCAATCACTGCCGGACGCATGTCCGGGTAAAAGAGGACGTCTGGTCACCCCACCAAAGGAGATATTTTAGTAATCCTGTCGCTGCTAAGCGTCCTTATCTGGTAAGTAAACAGTGTTTTTTAGGTGTTTGTTGCGACAAAATTGCGGGAACAAGTGAAATTGCGATAAGAAGTGGCGAATTTCCCTCTTTGTAATTATTATTGAGTAATCACGTTTTGGCTGTCAAGTCAAGTAGCAAGTTCAGTTGCACGACTGTTGGCGCTGGCGGCTAGGAAGCTAAAGAGCTAGTTAGTGGGTTATTTCCCCCCAAATATCTTCATGCGCAAAGTAAACAACAATCAATTGTTTATGTTGTAAACAACTCATGTTCTACAGAAACACCATATAATTTATATCAGCATGCTAATGTTATATGTAACTTTTTAGCAGCTAGCTAGCTTCTATGTGTTTTAATGGATCTGATGGATAAAAGTGTTAGCAGCAAGCTAACAATAATGGTCGAGAACTTCAGTTAAGACCTACAATATTCTTTTTGCCCTGACAGCATTCGTGTTGCATATAAACAACAAACCGATTTGATGTAGACATATAAAAAGAGGAGTCAACCAAAGGAGATATTTTTGTGTACAGGCAGAAGGCATCACGGACTGGCAAGACAGCAGAGGTGCTACGGGTGATCCTCGAGGCTTATGACCTTCAGGTATGTCTAGGATTAACTGCACAACAGTGATCACATTTTGTTTGTTACTGAAACTTTAATATTAGTTGATACTATGTATTATTAATTGCCAGTTTTTTTGTATATGTTTCCATTGAAACTCTCCTGGTAATTGTATTGATGGTGTTTTGCAGGAGGAAGAGGAGCCAGATTTTGATGATGCTCCTGTTGCTCTCCTTACATCGGGTCCCGACCCCTTCAGCTGCGAGAACATCTTTGAATTGGGTGCAGAGGATTTCTGAGGCATTTATGTTGTTGTTTGGCCTGACATATGCTTTGAATTTAGAAGAATATCCCAAAAAACTCACGCACACCTTCTTATACAGAACCTTTTTATGTGTGGATGACAACAAACCTCTGAAACCGTCCTTACTCACCTTAAAAAATTATTTGTTGAAATAAACGATTTGTTGTTGACTTGTTAACTTTGTAACACTGTTCTTTAAAGCTTTGATGTAATCTTTTATTTTGTCAGTTTTACAAGAAATATAAATGATGGGATGCCTCTTAAGTTTTTCTCATCTCACTCTTTTTAATAGAAATCCTACATAGATTTGAATGTTTCTTGTAGAGTAACTTTCAGTTTAAAGTCAGTTTGTAAACAGAACCAGAAAATCAGTATATGTGGTCAATGATTGAAAATAAGTAGTGCTCACTTAAAAAAAAGTTAGCTATTTAAGTATTACCTACTCAGAATAATCAAGCGGAGTTAACTTAAAAAAAGTAAGCTTATTAAGTATTATTTACTCAGAATAATTAAGTTGAACTCTTTCACCAATATTAAGTGCACTGAACTTGATTTTTAAGGCTTAAAACTTAATTTTATTTTGTGTTGTTGAGTGAAAAGTATTTAGTACATAGAGGTTAAAAGATTTAAGTATAAGAATATTTGAATATAAGTTCAGAGAACTTAAAAAATATGAAAACGATAACAAAATAAATCAGTATAGCCGATGTATCATTTTTAAGTTAAGTTTACTTAAAAATAATAATATATGTACTCAAATTTTATTATGTAATCGGTTACATCAAAAGTTTTAAGTACTCTGAACTTGTTCAGGTTTACAGTGTAGGCGAGTTTCACTCCTGGCGCCCCCCCCCCCGCCAAATAAAAAATATTTTTTTCCCCCACGAAAACGGAATTGCAACTTTCAAACGCTATTTTGCCCTGTAAGACTGCATTTCTTTCACATAAACACAACAACGATCGCGACGATGAACAAACATTAATTCAAGAACAAATCACTGAGAAAATGTCACGCCTGTGCTGGACTACGCTCCGGCCACGCCCCCTGTTGAACTGTTTATGGACACACACACACACCTCCACGTCATCTTCCCAATCGCCTGCAAATAATGTTTTCTTAGTCTTCTAAAAGTGAATCTAAAATGGTATAACAAAAGTATGTATTATCATCATTTGTTAAATGTAGCTATTATGTAGTTATTACGCATTTTGGTGTATTTGGACAGACATTTTTTTATTCCAAGATGCATAGCTCTTGATTAGTTGAATCATGTCTAATTAAACTGGCTAGCTCGCTCCACCAAAACTAAAGCTGTCCAAATTTGATTACTCAAATTTTTATGACGCAAAATGACGCACATTGCGGTACAGCTGAACTTGAACTGATGTTTCGACTGAATGGCAATAACAAGGAACGTCACAAGTCACTGGCTAACTAGCGTTAGCTAACTAGCAAGATTACATACAAACCATTCGCTAAAGTTGACAATACAACACTTGGATTTTTACCAGTATTCCTAACTGCCGTGTTTGGCTCCCTTAATGGGTGTGCTATGCAACGAGTAAGATATGTGTAGTGTTGTTGCACTGGCTATTGGCTTTATATGTGCGCCCCTATTTTAATCATGTCTTTTTTTTGTATAATGTAGAATAAATGGACATATCATTTTTGATATACCCGTCTCTGTAAAATCCTTAAAGAACTATGTGACAGGGAGTAGGAAAACTTTCAATGATAAGGTACATCTTTTCTTCTTAACTCCACTAAAGTGCCGCGGGCAATTCACGCATTCGTGAACGTTTTCTTATCTGGAATTCATTCTAGGCTAGAACAGGATTTAAGGATTTACCTTTCTCCTTGGCACATTTCTCTTCTTCTTCCTTTCTTTTCTTCCTAAATTGCGCCCCGGATGGCTTTTGCCTCTTCATTATATTGTTCATCAAAGTTTCTTGAACACACACACTCCAACCAAACGCCTCACTGTGCTAGCATGTTCTGACAACACCAAGGACGTACGTACCCCTTCCGTTTTCGATTTTTGGCTCATTTTACCCTAATGTTAGAATTTTTTTTTTATGTCAAAATATTGGTTGGAGTTATAGAAGGGGGCGCAAAAAAACTCTGTCCAGCAAAAAAAAAACACAATTCTTGGTTTTTTTTGCTGGGCGCAGTTTTTTGCGCCCCCCTCTGAGTGGCGCCCTAGGCGACCGCCTATACCGCCTGTAGGAAAAACCGCCCCTGTGTGTGTGTGTGTGTGTGTGTGTGTGTGTGTATTAGGTCTCTATTGCTCGTAGCTTGATTGTTCTCTCCCTTGTACGTTGCCTTGGATAAAAGCGTAGGCTAAATGACTAAATGTAAATGTATGAGAGAGAGAGGGGGAGTGATAGTATGCGTGTGTGTGTACCTGTCTGTGTGTGAGAGATTGGTTTAATACCCATATGTCTATGTATTCATGGCTCTCTCTCTGTGTGTGTGTGTGTGTGTGTGTGTGTGTGTGTGTGTGTGTGTGTGTGTGTGTTTGTGTGTGTGTGTGTGTGTGTGTGCATGTTCTGCACGCCTTAGCAGTGTCTGAAGCATAATATGCTTCCGGGATGAGATGATTTTCTTTTCATTGCTGAATGTCACATAATTATATTTACTGAACTCTATTCAAGTGACTGTTTACAAACTGCTACAATTGGATGTATGTCTGTCAAACGTCTCCTTCAGGTGAAAAAGTAAGATGAGTGCCTATGGAAATATGTTTTCCTATGATATTGAATTTCTCTATGATACAGTCATGATAAAAGGTTATTTGTATCTTTTTACGATCTAGGATATATGTGTGAGTTTGTGTGCACACACTTCAGAAAGAAAGAAACAGTTTGATTAACCATGTCGCTTCCATCAAATCCATATCTCAAAATAATGACCCATGCCTTGCTATAGTTGCAAATAGAAAATGTGCATTTTGTCTGTGAAGTCGTACTGTTTGCCCCCTATATTATTATTCCATTTGCGTAATGGATACATGTTATGTATTTGCATTACAGGAGTGAGTGCCTTCTGTGTGAAGTTAGGAGGTGCAAATGGCTTACGAGATTTGCATAATGGCTGTCCTTTTTGCTCTGTGGCTTATGGCTGGTGGCTTCCCCATTTCCTTATCCAACTTGTAATTCCTCTCAATCACAGGTGCAGGGAGGGGGAGTAGTTGCTTAAGCATCCAGGACTCTCTGTTGCCCTGTTGTTTGTGTCTAGGACAGAGAGAGAGAGAGAGAGAGAGAGAGAGAGAGAAAAGGTGCAAGAGAGAGAGAGAGCGAGAGAGAGAGAGAGAGAGAGAGAGAGGCTGGGATAAGACTGTAGCTTGGAGCTGAATATGTGCCATCAAGGCAAATTCTTATCTTTTCATTGTAATTTCCTGAAATATCTGTGTGCTCTCTGCTGTGTGTGTGTGTGTGTGGGTGTGTATTGGTGTATCTGGGTTTGTGTGTTGGTGCATGTACAGTGCCTTCAGAATTACTGGCTCATATTTAATGAATAGGAGTGAACAAGGCTGATGAAAATTCTCCTTTACTGTATCAAATGTTGTCTTTACTCAGCAAATATATTTTATTTAACTTATAATATATATATATATATATATACATACATATAAATATACTCAGAAAATATACAAATTCCATATGAGCCCATTACCAAAAGAAACAAAGTCACAGGTGATCGCACAATAAATTATATTCAGAAAATGTGTGTCATAATTATGAGAGCAGAAGATCATTTCATTGCAAAATCTTTTGACAATTTAGAGATAAAATGAGAAGATCAGTGGAAGCTCTAGCTTAGCTAATGCAATGTATAGGCATACCTGAGAAGAGAGATGGAAAAGTAGCTAAGCCATGCAGGGATAGGCTAAAGCTAACAACTATGATGTAGTCATTCTAACCTAGCATCACAATATTTGACACTTTCCCAAGTTTGAATTGGGTGCCATTTGCCTACGATGAGCGTACATTATTTTCCCATAACTGCACACCCCATTGTGGATTATTCCTTACATAAGCTACTTTATCAACCCCCTCCTTTCTCAAACCCCTTGAAAAAAACTTTCTTTCTGTACAATTCCAATCCTTCAATGAGCCATCGCTCTACCCTGCTTATCCATATGTAAGGGGATTACACTGGGTTACAGAGCCACAACCTCCCTGAATTTAAATATGTTAATAGATGGTGTCATTAGTGTTTAAAAGAGGTTTCACCTTTCTTTGTTCTGTTCTAACCAATTTTGAACAATGACATGTTATAATCGTTTCATTTATGACAAAATGCTTTCATTTAATTAATATCATAATTTAAACGGTCTAAAAACAACATTAGTGCTATTTGGGGGGACTGAATCAAAGTTTTAGCTATGTTCACAACATTTTCCACATGTTTGCAATGTGCATGTGGCCTTCCGGGGGCGCTAGAGAGAGACTTTGCAAATACCTATTTGAAAGAATTCCATAGAAACAAACAAACAAACAAACAAGGCTGACTGCAGTCAGTTTTTTATTGCACGAACAACTCACAGCAACACACACGTGTTATATATATGGAGGCGACCAGGACACTGAACCCCTAATTGCTCCTGATGTGCAGTGTGCCATCAGTGTAAATGTAAAATGTGTATACATCCTTGTAAGTCGCTTTGGATAAAAGCGTCTGCTAAATGACTAAATGTAAATGTAATGTAAATGTAACACTACACACACACACACACACACACGCACACGCAGGCCTGAGGTCGCCGTGAATTCTTGCTCTGCTTTTTTCCAATCCCGGGAAGTAACACTATGACAAATTCTATAGCTGTACTTAAACACTTTGGTGAGTTATACGATCAACTGAATCCTGGCTCATAATGACCCAAGGGTAATAGGTGTTACTTTTTCTTAGGCTAATAGGAGGGTTCAAAGTAATATCAGATAATAATACTTTTTATAAGCCTTTTCAATAGTCTTTGCCAATGGTAACAATAACTCTGGAGGGCACTGTATGTGTATGTGTGTAGTATGTTTATACTGAATATATATACTGGTGGTGTATGCAAGTGTGTGTGTGTGTGTGTGCATTGGCATACTGGATGTTTGTGTCGGTGTCCTTGTGTGTGTGTGTCCATGTGTGTGTGTGTATGTATGTGTATGTGTGCCCCTAGCTGAATATCACCATTATCTGTGCATTATATGTACATTATCTGTGCCTCTCTGTTTCCCATCCCTATTGCCCCTCTTCTGGTGGAAGTCCCTCATGTTCACATAAATGTGCCAGTGGAGTTTGGTGAAATTGCATGCGGGTGGACTGATATCACTCTGGAGAGCACAGACAGGAGGCTTAATGGACACAGATAACTTACTAAAGGGTGGTAACATGCTCAGTGGTACATTCAGACCCCTTCAGTTTTTCACATTTTATGAACCTCATACTAAAATCACTGAAATTCTTTTTTTCCCGTATCAATCTACACTTGTTACCCCGTATTGACTAAGCTAAAACTGGATTTAAAACTTTTTGGGAAATTTAATTAAAAAGAAAATTTGATATATCACATTGACATAAGTATTCAGACCCTTTACTCAGGACTTAGTTGAAGAACCTTTGGCAGTGATTACAGCCTTGAGTCTTCTTGGGTATGGTACGATAAGGATTTTCTACCAGTCATCTCTGTGTCTGCAGATCCTCTCCAGCTCTGTTTGGTTGGATGGGGACCGTCAGTGGATAGCCATTTTCAGCTGTTACCAGAGATGTTTGATTGGGTTCAAGTCAGGCCTCTGGCTGGGCCACTCAAGAATGTTCACAGAGTTGTCCCTAAGCCACTAATGCATTGTCTTGCCTGTGTGCATAGGGTCACTGTCCTGTTTTAAGGTGAAGCTACGACCCAGTCTGGGGTCCTGAGAGCTCTGGACCAGGTTTGTATTAAGGATATCTCAGCATTTTGCTCCGTTCAGCTTTCCCTCAACCTGGAACAGTTGTCCGGTCTCTGCCGCTGAAAAACACCCACACAGCAAGATACTGCCACCACCATGCTTCACAGTTGGGATGTTATTGGGCAGGTGATGAGCGGATTTCCACTAGAAATAACTGGATTCCTCTCTTACCAAGGCCCTTCTCCCCCTTTGCACAGTTTGGCCGGGAGGCCAGCTCTAGGAAGTGTCCTGGTTGTGCCAAACTTTTACAATTTAAGAATTATGGCCACTATGCTTTTGGGAACTTTCAACGCAGCATTAATATTCTTATAGTCTTCCCTAGATCTGTGCCTCAACACAATCATGTCTCTGAGCTCCCTTGGCTTGACCACATGGCTTGGTTTTTGTTCTTATATGCATTGTCAAGACAGACAGGTTTGTGCTTTTCCAAATCATGTCCAATCAGTTAAATTTACCACAGGTGGATTCCAATCAAGGTGTGGAAACAGCTCAGACATCTTTGAGAAATGGGAGGTACCTGGGCAAAGGGTCTGAATACTTCTGTCAACGTGATATTTCAATTTTTCCTTTTTAATACATTTCTAATGTAAATATAAAGTTGGTGCAGTGTCATTATGGGGTACTGAATGTAGATTGTTCAAGGGGGGAAATGAATTTAAACAATTATAGTATAATACAGACAGTATAATTGTGGCAACATGACAAAATGTGAAAAAAGTGAATATTTTCTGAAAGCCCTGTATGTTTCATGACGCACGGGTGTTCATCTGGATCACAGCTGGATAATAGCCTGTGTGGATAATGAGTCGCATTTAAGCGTCTGTCGTTATACATAGAGAATGAATGACAAAGACATGATTTACATACAACTGATGAGAGCTATTTCTGAGATGCTATGCTCATCTCACCTGAAAAAAAAAACCTATATTTTCCCTCTGAACAAAAAGAGGTTATTAAAATAGCATTTGAATGGATTTTAAATGATACTACCTCCAATTTGCCTGCCTATTGAGAGCTGAGTCCCTTCAGCTTTGCAAGCTCTTTTGCGCTTGCATGGAGATTGTGAGAGTGAAATGAAAGCCTGTGAATTGCGGGCAGAGAGAATGGCAAATCTCCCTGCGATAATTCAGTTTTCCGAAACATCACGAAGCCCTCTGAAGTCTCTCCCCACCCGTCCTCGATCAAATCACATCACAGAGTGACATGACAATTCCCCAGGAAGAGAGCAAATGCAAAAAGCAAATAAATACGGAGAATACAAGACAAGAGCACACACAGACATGACAGGCTAACACACTTCTGTGAGTTTTGGACAAGTCCCAGACACCATGAAAGCATGAAAAAAAAGAATGATTGACTGAATCTGAAATGACTTGTTTGTTCTCAGTCAGCAGACACATTGTGTATATGTTTATTTCAGTCTTTTGTTGTTGTTGTGGTTGTGGTTTTTTGGATGGTGAGTGGAGTTAAAATGAGCCAGTGAGTTGAGAATGGGATGACAAGCTGCCTGTTATTATTGTTTTTGTATGAATGTATGTATGAATGTGTGTGTGTGTGTGAGAGAGGGTGTGTGCCTGTGTGTGCACATTTGTAAGACTAAGAGAGAGAAGTAAAACATATATTATCACATTTAGCTACAGTAAGTGGGATCAGGTTGGATTGAGAGTTGCATGCAAACACAGGCAAAAGCACTGTGTACAGTGAATAATGACCTATTACCAATGGTGTTGCCATACACAATCATTTTCCACATTTGAAAATCCTTTGCTCCTGACACTGTCGACTTGCAAAGGCTGTTCTCATTTATTATTCATACTTAAGTCAATTGTTGTCTGCCATAGATACATGTTTTGTTTTAAACGAGCAGTTCAGCAAAACCCATTCCCTGTGATGATCAGCGATTGTATGGTAATTGACAATTGAATGAATGGGCTGACATCACCCATTTGGCAATGTAAAGTCTGAGATGCATTAATAAAACATGGCTTCCTTTGATACGTCAGTGATGTACGGTTTTTGTTCCATGTGTCAGAGATTAAGTGCATCTTCACCGCCTGTGGGGGTGTTCTTAATGACTTCTTTTTTTTTTCTACCTGATCATATTGGACCAGCTCCAGATGGGCCTCACCTCTTAAAATCTCTTTTTATCTGCTGGCAGGAGGTGGGCAGCTGCTTCTGGGGCAGACATGAAAAGTACCTAGAGGACACGTCGAAGGGGGGGGGGAATGGTTCAGGAGGGGAATGTCTAACTTAGTATCCCCCAAATATTAAAAACAGGTAACCGTTGGTGCTGTAGATTACAATGGCAGCAGACTGTTCTATTAGTCAAATTGGTTGGCCATGCATTACGTTTTTTTTATGTTTGTTTATTTTCCATCATTGCCCAATCTGTCACAGTTCATTGCACTTACTATGTAAAGGCATTCTGGTTTGCTTGCCGTCCCTGATTATGGCACACAAAAAAAACATCTCTGTCTTGCTTTAAGAACTCAAAGTATTGTCCCTCTAGACTTACAATAGGTATAAGCCTGTCTTCGGAACCATAAGATGACTCTGCTCCATGGGTTAACAAACATGTTTTCTTTATATTAGTAACATCTATTTTATGTTTTCCATACTATTAATTTTACTTTGATAACAGAGCCTCCTCCCTTCTCATTTCACTGCTCCGTAAACAGCCATGTTATACCATGTGGCACATAAATGGGATATCAGTTAAGTTGGCAACTCTCAGTCAGTGGCCCTTCAGCGCTTGTGGTGAGTTATATCAATGTTGTTTACAACCCCATTATCAGATCATGAGTGTGCACATTCACAAGAATTGCCAAAGACCTCTTATGCTTTATTAGAGTCGGTCCTCTGTTAAAAATATAGATATTCCCTTGGGACTTACAATAAAATGTCTTTTAAAAAATCAAAGAGCTACTCTTTCGCTTGGCAATTATTATTCCCTTGGAGAAATTCAAAGGAGGAAAGCACCCAGCATCAGTCGTGGACTTAGGAAAGCACACACCTTTAAATGCACATCTTTGAAGAATGAGCTAAGGGAATGGGGAATTGCTGGAGGTAATATGCTTTAATACGGTAACAGTCAGCTGGGAGAGTTTTAAATTGAAGCTCTTATTCACTTGATTATCCAAACCAAGTTACAGGAAACAGAAGAAGAAAAAAAGGGCAAAGTCGGGTAGAAGAAGGAGAAGAAAAAGGAAAAAAGAAAATGTCTGTGCTGCAGCTGTGTCTTTTAAGGCTTTGTTGTGTACCTGCTCGAGGACCAAAAGAAAAATCTACGTTCAAACTTCATTCTGACACAGCCAGTGGCGTCTGTGGAAAGAGAGACCTGGAAAAAAGTAGAAAAGATAGAAGAAGACAGAGCACCTTTTAAAGTTTTTTTCTTTTTTTAAACACTGCATTTCTTTCTTCCTTTAGCTGGCAAAGAAAGAAGACAGTTATCAGGTCCACTGGGTAGCTTGCGGTATCATATAGGAATGCTCTCAAAACCTTGCATACTAATGTGAAACAATATAAATGATATGTAAAAACATTTGGGTTTTACTGTCAGTGGGCCCCTATCTCTACTGAAGACAAAACCAAATGTATGCACATTTTCCAGGGTATACAAGCTGATAACTATACTGTACCTATACTGGAAGACTCTTTAGATAAAATAAAGTATAATGAAGTCAGATCAGTACATAAATATCATGATATTGTTGTGAGACACTTTCTGTGAAGTCCAATACAGGGCAGATGGTAAGTGTGGAAGACAACAAGACTTACTACTTCACACCTGATACCTTGAACCCACTTCAACGAGAACCTTCACCACACCCCTCTCCTACCCCTTCACCAGGTGAGTCAGGTCCAGCCCTCTTTCACATCACACTGCCAAACACTGCCTACTGGGTTAGTAGTAGTAGTATTCGTAATAGTATAATATTAATAGTAGCAAAAGTAGCAAGAGTAGTAATAGCAATAAAATGTGACACGGTGGCTCAGTTGCTTGCACTGCTTGCACTGCAGCCTCACAGCAAGAAGGTCATAGGTTCGATTCCCGCATGGAGTGCTGTTGGCTCTGGGGGGCAGGTCCTCCCCAGACCTTCAGTGCTCAGGTGGGCTATCTCCTGGGCCTTTCTGTGTGGAGTTTGCATGTTCTCCCCGTGTTTACAAGGGGTTTTCTCTGCTAAGAACCCCAACAGAAAAACATGCAAACAGAACAATCATGTCCGTCCCTGACCGAGACGGACGGTTCACTTGGTCCCCGGGCGCTGAGAAGCTGCCCACTGCTCCTGGGGGGTCCTGGAGGAAGGACGTCCCGGGATGGGAAAAAAACAGAGCAAGAATTCACGGTGTCCTCAGGCCTGCGTGTGTGTGTAGTGTGTCCTGGTCGCCTCCATATATATAACATGTGTATGTTGCTGTGAGTTGTTCGTGCAATAAAAACTGACTGCAGTCAGCCTTGTTTGTTTTTGTTAATAGCAATAGCAATAGCAATAGCAATAGCAATAGCAATAGCAATAGCAATAGCAATAGCGATAGCAATAGCATTAGCAATAGCAGTAGCAGCAGCAAGACTATTTGTAATAGTAGGATTATCATAAGTAGCAGTAGTTGTAGCTGTAGAAGTAGCTGTTGTTGTAACTGTAGTAGTATTTGTAATAGTAGCTTTATCATTAGTAGCAGTAGTAGTAGTTGTTGTTGTAGTTGTATTTGTAATAGTAGCATTATCATTAGTAGCAGTAGTAGTAGTAGTTGTTGTAGTTGTAGTAATATTTATAATAGCATTATCATAAGTAGCAGTAGTAGTAGCTGTAGTAGTAGCTGTTGTTGTAGTTGTAGTAGTATTTGTTATAGTAGCCTTATCATTAGTAGCAGTAGTAGTAGCAGTAGTAGTAGTTGTTGTTGTAGTTGTAGTAGTATTTGTAATTGTAGCATTATCATTAGTAGCAGTAGTAGTAGTTGTTGTTGTAGTTGTAGTAGTATTTGTAGTATTAGCATTAGTAGTAGAAGTAGTAATTATAGAATTTATAGAAGTAGTTGCAACAGCTGTAACAGTACTAGCAACAGTAGCGGTAGTAATAGTGGAGGAAGATGATGGCTCTGACGGCAGCGGTAAATCCCAGTGGTTCAGCAGCCTGTTTGTTGACGGTGTGTGACAGCACTGGATGCCAAAACAGCCCCTGGAGCACGACATCATGTCATGTGAGTGCAATGAAAACATTTACTATGTTTTAGGGCTCCTTTAAACAACATCAACACCTCTCTTTGTCTCTCTGTCACACAAACACACACACACACACACACACACACACACACACAAACACACACACACACTCACAGACACACACACACACTCACAGACACACACTCAGAGACACACACACACCTCCAAAAGCCCTAAACCCGAAGCCTAAATAGCCTGTCATCATCTCTCATTCGTGAAATGTGTTATGGATAAGGATAGAGAGGCATTCCCTTACATTTTTTTGTTATTAATTCAGTGAATGGCCCTGGTTCACCAAGGGGACATACAGTATCCAAAAAGAACCCCAGTGGTATTAGACCCATTAGGAAGCATATGTGCTTTGATGTGGAACCATTTATTGATGAAAAGGTTTGGAAGTATAAAAAAATGGTTCTCACACACAGGAAAACGCAAAACACTTGTCTTTCGGGAAAACGTCTCAGGAAAACGGGCCATACTGTATCAGGGAAGACGAGGAGCATTCACACATTACTGCGCATGGAAAACGAATGCCGTTCTCGCTGAAAGAAAAATATTTGCTGACTTTCCAAAGTCAATAGCTAAGCCAGAGATTGAACAATTCATTTGGCTTTGCATGTCTAAGTTGCTGAGACCGTCGTCAGTGGTTAAAGGCAGGCTCACTTTAATCCACTCATTTTCACTCTGTCCATGGAACTGGCATTTCCATCTGTCACATTTAAATTAGTCTGTTTCCTTTTTCTATTTTCTTTTGTATTTTTCACTCTAAAGCATAATTAAACAAAAAAAGACACCACATATGGCACCGGACCCTATTTTTCTGTGGTAAAGAACAATGCATACAGCACGGAAAGTTTCAGATTGAAATGCAATGACGTTACAAAGAGAAGCTTATTAATGCATTATGAATGAATTACGGTTATTTATGCGTGTTGGGATTTCCATATCCATCTGATATTCATAAAATATACACCTAAGCCATGTAGTATAAATCCTACTGTATTTATGACATGCATAATTCCTATATTGAGACATCTGATTTAAGAAGAGGTATTAAAACTGAAAAAATGAATGATTGTTCTCACCATTAAAAGGAATCCAAAAGTTCTTATTTCTTTGAGTAAAGTGGCCATCTGGACGTCCTTGTCCGGATGTCCTTGTGTAGACAACCTTTAAGATTAGTTGTAGTGCCATGTGTTCACAGACCCATAACTTGGGTCAACGTGATATCCTTGGGTATTTGTTATTCCCAACGCATCATAAATTAACGTGCACTGTGATAATAAATGCCATTACCCAATCAGCTTTAACAACTCCTATTGCATCATTTTAATGTAACTTTTTACAGAAAAAGTGGACAAACAAAAAACAAAGGAGGTGTCATTACTATGATTGGCAAACAACTTTCCAGTCCTCCATGGAAAATGTATTTTTTCTTTAGCAAATTCACATCCATTTTTCTGATTAGCAAAAGTTTCAGGTAAGTAGTGGATGTAAGGCCTACCTACTTTCATTTGAATTGCAAGACAGGCAAAGTTAGTTCTGTTATTGTACAGCGAATGTATGATGAACACATTGGCCATGACCCCACTGACACTCAGAATGCACATTGTGACTTTGTTTGTCCAGAGCTTGAGCCACAAATGGGTCAGGAGCCTTGAATACAGTTGCCTACCATGGACGGATTATGAAAACATGGGCCCCTGGGCCTGGACATGTAAAAGCGCAGGTACACTCAATTAAAGCCAACAGCAAAATACACCTCTTTCAACCCCAAATAAGAGATACATAACAGCGACTTCACGCAGAGGCTCTGGCTTAGGGGCCCCCTGAGCTCATGGGCCCCTGGGCCTGGGCCCGTTCGGTAATCCATCCCTGTTGCCTACACAACCACACACTTTATTACACCACATGACCATGACGACACCAGAACCAGAACTCTTTCACCCACAATTACTGTACTACTGAAAGGACCTCTACGAGAGCATGTGTTATCACTCACACAAACCAAGACCTGATTATTGTGTTGCAGACACCAATTATGAAAGTATGTCTGAGAAACACTCACAAGAAATTGTGTTTGCTAACACAACCCACTGTGTACTTACAACAAAAGTTTTTACAATTTGCAACCAATGTCCATTTCCCTTATTCGCTCTTGACCATGACCATGGACGAGGAGTTGCTGTGGCTTATGCAGTTGTCGGCAATGAAACACACGGGGTACTGGAGAAAGGTTTTAGTATTCTTAAAAATCTCCAACTCATTTCCAGTTAATTTCAGGTATTTTCACCTACTGTCAACAATTACATTTGAAAACCAAAAGACTGCATAACCCTGTTGTCATTACAGTCCAGTAATGAAATGTTTTCTTGCATTATGTTATTTGCATAAGAGCATTTATGGTTGACACTTTCACTTAAATCAATGTCATTTCCAAAGTTTTTTTTCTGAATCTAGCACATTGTTTATTTTGTATTGATTCAGAACTGTTATGAATGCTTTTGACGTGCGTAGGACCTCTCTTAAACCTGTAGAGAAATCTCTACAAACCTGTCACTATTTGAAGGGATGCATTTTGTGTGTTCAAATAGCTGTGCCATTTGAAATATAGCATGTTCTGTGGTGGGTCCTTTGTAATAACATTGCCAAACCCCTATGGATTTCTTCATGAGTCATGCTTTGTCTTGGTTGTACCATTGTTAACATGGGAACATTGTAAGGGGTAATGCGCGTCGGGGTCCTGTCTGTCCTGTCGGGAATTATTTTCCGATGGTTATTACTATACGGTTACCTTCCAAAATGATAAAACATTACAACAATACAACATTCCTCCAAAATATCTCTTTTTTTTAACTGATTTTGTTGCCATTTCGTGGCCTCCTCTGAGAAAAATAGTACTTTACAAAAATAGAACTTTAATGATTCAGGTGTTGCTTAGCAACATTTTACTTGCTGACTTGAAGTTACACTGAATTTCCATTACGAAAGGTAAACTGACTGACTGATTTGAATTAGAAGCACAAACCCGTTCCCATATCAGACTCCGGAGTGTTGGGATAGCCCATTCAATGCAATGAAACTTTTTGCAACATTCTGAGGAGCTGCATAATAAATCGCCTTAATACTGACATTCCTCTACATTTACTTCAGTGTTATTGATGACTGCAGGAAAAGAGTGACACTGATGAAGATCAGGCAGACCCCTGGGGAGAATCTACACCTGTCATTCCCGTTCAGTCTGGCGACACATACGTTTGTGTGGAGCTGTGGACTGTGTCCTGGCGTCATCTCTCATTGACGGCTTGCATATAACCACACATAGCACATACAGACCACAGAAAAGTCTTCATGAGTGAGGCAATGTTCATTTTGTCAGTACATTGTATTTGGTAAGCATCGATAGTAGAAATGACAAAACAAATCCAGACAGAAGGAAAGCAAATGGAACTGTGCAGGCTGCTACAGAACAGTAAATCTGTCAGTTAAATTTGATACAAAAACAAGTTTTACTTGCACCACTTACAGCACAGTACTTACAATGTTTCACAACAGAGCATTTTTCTACTTCTAGTGGGAAATTCAATACACTCCAAGCCCTGTATGCTTGTCTCCAAAGCACTCAGTCATGATGGTTTTGTCTCATTTTCAGGTTTGATCATTTCATAGCTAGTGGTTTTTCTACATTCGCTTTCAGAACAGATGCATGTATTGCATGTACAGATGTCTGTATTTCTACCATGGCAGCTATGTGGTCAGCCATTGACTGCCACCTCTTCATTACCTGAGGCATATGTTGAAGTTTGGCATCACTGCTGGCAATGACCGTTTCTACACTGTTGCCATTCACTGCTACATGGTCAGATGACTGTTTTTTTTATGTTTCTTCTATCCAACCATTACCCTGAGCTGTTTACAAGCCATCTTCAAGTGCGCTCAAGTGCTGTGGTATGAGAAAGCGCTCCAAGTGCACTGTAGTGTGTCTGCAGAAGAATAGTGCACTGTCTCCAAGCACACTTCATCCCATTTGTGTGTTTACATCAGGAAATACATTTCAGTCAGGACCACTCTTGTCTAGTTACAATGTACCCAAGAATTTGGAATGACTGAAGACTGGCTAAAATGGACAACCCAATCTCAGAGAGCGACTGTGGTTGGTGCTGGTGAATCAGCGGAGTGTCAGTTGATGAGCTGTAAAGTAGGCAGACTACTGGGGCCTGTCTCCATGCTACACCCGATTTAGTAAAAGGTAAGTAATAGCAGAAAAGTTTGTAATTGTTTCTTTGTTCAGCATACTATTACTCAAATATTTCTAACCAAAGGAACCATTTCAAAGAAGCCTGATTATATTAATAAGCACACATAGCAAATATGAATAACAATTTCAGTAATCAATTAGTAATTACTAATACCCTTCAAAGACATTATTGGTGTCTGAATTTCAATGATTGATGTGATCAGTAATCATTCAAGCCTGAATTATGAGAATCCATCATTTATTCACCATTTCCGATTTGTATTGACTGGGGAACTATTGATATGCCCTTAGTAATATTTTCAATACATCAGGTGGCACTCAGAATATACGATAAACTCATATACATATGTATCTTACTATGAGCTATATTGCATTGCGTACAGCTGCACTTTGAAAATCTTTAGGCTGGTCAAGAACTGAAACATAGACCCTCTGCATTTGTAAATAAGAGGATCAACGCAGGCAACGCATCCTTACATACCAAGTATAGTATTTTTTCCAGACTCTTCCAATACATGTAATGTCAGTCCCAGGGACTATTTTTGAGCCCCACTTAAAAGTAAGGAATAACTGCCTGAGATAGTAAGCCTAAAACACTGTACATGCATATAAATGAAGATTAAAGTGATAATGAAAACCAGCACATTTCACAATTAGAGAGACATATCAGAACAAAACGTTGCTTTCAAAAACTGTGGCTTGGTGTTTTCTGGCATTGTGTGGCCTTCAAATCGGTTATTGTTTGCCACAGCAATGTGAATGTGCTTGTCTGTGTTTGTAGGTCAGTCCAGAATTGCTGCCTTCCCAAGCTGAGGCCAAGGCCAACACTGGACTTTATACATAACCCATTAGATTGGAGAGAAGCAAAAAGTGTCTCCTCCATTGCTAACCCTCTGATGCCCCCACTTAAGCTGCAAGGCCTCGTTGGGAGAAATTGTACATTAGATTTTCAGCATCGTTAAGCAGAACTGCGAGTCTCATTGCACGTCTTCTTCATTTATTCAACCGAGTGGCAGAGCAGAGAGAAGCTCTTCGCAGAACGTATATGCAAATGATGAAACAACACTATATGCTTATGATGATATTCACATTACCATTTGGTGTATGTTGCAGGCTCATATTTGAACTGACAGGCAAGCCATCTGAAATATCCTTATCGGCACAGTTCAAGTTCGGGGACGTGCATAGAGGATTAGTTATTTTTAGATCAAAGTTGTAAATTGTGTCACCGCCAGTAAAGAGCAGTAGCTGCGACTCTCTTTATTATCATGGTGCGACTTCAACTTTTCATTCCCTTCCAAATTCACTGCCATCTTCTCGGCCTGTGTTTACATGGTGCAGGGACTGACTAAACAGCTCTAAAAAAAGTTAGCTAATACAGCGTCTGAATGTTAATAACCAATCTAAAATAAGACCCTTAAAATGAGAATGTCACTTTTTTCATGGCCAATTTTCCATACATAGAGACATTCATGGTGCTAAACATGTAGCTTGACCGTTTGCCATTCTGGTGTTGTCATGCACTACCAACATATCTTACACTACCATCACGGTGGTTGTAAAAGACTATAATGATTAAAAAAAAGAAGAGAATAGAACACCTCTCCCTCTCTCTCTCTCTGCTGTTGTGTCAGAACCATAGACCACGCTATTCTTGCATTTAATTTTGTCTGGCAATGCCACTGGTAAAGTCATTTTTTTATATATTTGTTAACTTAAAACATTTTACAGTATTAGCCTCGAGATTTTTTTCTCTCTGACCTTTTCCGCTCCACCTTTTCTCTCTTTAGGACCTTTACCCACCTGTATTTTCAATTGCTATCTTCATAATTGCTTCTTTCTGTCTTGATTATTTCCTGCCTTTCCTCTGACATTGCATGGATGGACAGATCCACTTAAGGGGGGGTGGGGGTGACGACGGTAGAACTTACCTTACAGTGGGTAACCTATTTGGGACCATGTAACCTCCAGTTAGATGGGCTGATGTACTGCAACCGGCAGTTCAAATTTTTCCCCACATTTCCCACACACTAGGTGGGCCGGCCCATCTGGCCTTGCCAGATTGCCAGTCTGAGCCTGCACACACACACACACACACACACACACAGCTAATTGAGGGTGTTTTCTTATTACTGACAGTAGCTGGGAATAGTCAGGTCCAACACTGTTCACTATTCAATCACCTTCTCAGTCCAGTATAACAACACAAATTCAAAGGACATTCATATTCAAGTTTTTTTTTTCATTAGAACTGACATCAGGTAGCTGATGAAAAGATAAATAAACGTCGACAACAACTACATATTCTTTTATTTACTTCAAACCATTGGGAGAAACCTGTATCTTTCCATCACCCCATTTCCTTTTACGCAGAACATCAAAGATGACAGATGTAATAGATAAAAAATATGTGAGGATGAGACAAAATAAAATACATACAGATGATGTAAAAACAAACAATCTGGGCAATTTCTTGAATGCAGCTGTCAGCTTGCCGGCGCAAATTGCCTCTGGCCTGCACCACTTTCGGCAGAGTTCAAGAATTTTCTCTGCTGCTAAAAAGTGCCTTGCTATTTATTGAAGTGTCAAAATATGTCTTTGTGGCAACCATTTGTCACTATTAAACTGCCAGTGACGGTGACGACATGTTTCATTTTGCCTGACACTTCAGGTGGAAAAAAAAGAATTCATAAGGCTTGCATTTAGCTTTGCAGCGCCTAGACTATTTTCCATTCGCTTCTGTCACACAACAGTCTAAGGACTTGTGGATTTTAATTTGGCCTTTTATAATGTCATGCCATGATCATTGCGTCAAAGACATCCACAATCAAAGTAAATAATTAATCTCTTGTTATTTCCTTTTCTGTACAGCTAACCTTAACCATAGTAAGGATGTAATATCCAGCCAATGTCTTCCCGTTAAGTGTGAGACTAGGGTCAGTCTTTCTGTACTGTTGGACTCTGGGGCTTCCCCACTGAACCTGAGCAATCCGAGTAAAACGCATTGTGCTATGGTACTGTTAGGGTATGTTCCCTTTGACCAACTTGCGCTGTAGTTTAAATAGTATACTTTCACAAACACACCTCATCCACAAGGGGACATCAACTTGCTTCAGGGTTACCTGTCGGGCTAGCAAAATAAAGCCCTGGAGCCAGGGGCGGTCTTTCCTACAGGCGGTATAGGCGGTCGCCTAAGGCTCCACTCAGAGGGGGGCGCAAAAAACTGCACCCATCAAAAAAAAAGAATTGTGTTTTTTTTTTGCTGGCAAGAGTTTTTTTTGCGCCCCCTTCTATATCTCCAACCAATATTTTGACATTCAAAAAATAAATCTAACATTAGGGTAAAATGGAAAGGGGTACGTACCTCCTTGGTGTTGTCAGAACATGCTAGCACAGGCTTTTGGTTAGAGTGTGTGTGTGTTCAAGAAACTTTGAAGAACAAAATAATGAAGAGGCAAAAGCCATCCGTGGCGCAATTTAAGAAGAAAAGAAAGGAAGAAGAAGAGAAACGTGCCAAGGAGAAAGGTAAATCCTTAAATCCTGTTCTTAGCCTAGATTGAATTCCAGATAAGAAAACGTTCATGAATGCGTGAATTGCCCCGGGACTTTAGTGGAGTTAAGAAGAAAAGATGTACCTTATCATTGAACGTTTTCCTACTCCCTGTCACTTTTACAGAGGCGGGTATATCAAAAATGATGTCCATTTATTCTACATTATACAAAAAAGACATGATTAAAATAGGGGCGCACATATAAGCCAATAGCCAGTGCAACAACACTACAAATATCTTACTCGTTGCATAGCACACCCATTAAGGAAGACAACGCCAGGAGTGAAGCTCGCCTAGCGCCAAATGAGCTAGGGCCGGCCCTGCCTGCAGCAGCCCTGATGGAACACATTCAGTGTGGTGAAAATGTAATGCTGGTTCGCTCATCATTGTGGTGATTACCTGTAGCTCACGTTGTGGCACGTTTTGGATTCTTGCTTTGTTTGTTGCTGGGATTTTCCAGGTTGTGAAAACTTCGTGGGAGCAGGGAGGCGGAGCTCCACATGTGGGCTGTTCATCCAATCACCACTTGAGTTGGCCCAGGGCTGTGGAGTTAAGCTGGTGTCCCCTTGTCCATTCATCCCCTTTGTTTCTTACATACTCACACGTCTGATGCACACAATTAGATTAGGGACTTCAGTTTGGGCAACTCGTGAGACTGTTGTGAACTTTGCTCCCAGACCGGAGCTCAAAACAGTACAGTATGTGATATGAAAGTACAATTCTCAAAACATTAGGCAAATGGCTATACAGTGTAGTAGTAATAGTATACACACACAACTATGCTCTAGACCTGACCTGTATGCCTCTATCTGTATGCCTCTGTGGACTTCGTGATCATTTTTTTCCCCTTATGGATAAGAGACCTTGGTAAACAAGCAAGATTCTAAACCCAGCATCAACAGATGGGAGTGCAGTCTCATGTATATCCCCAGCAGCTGTTCAAGAGATTGTTATTGAGAACACCACGTTTCCACACTGAACTCAATGAGCATGAACAACTTGACATTCAGTCATGCTTTGTGGAACACCAGAGCCACCAGGAATCGGAGAGGTGTGTAGGAGTATGCTGCAAGATGAGCCATAATGAATGAGATTATTGTTGTGACCACACATATGTGTATGTTGCTGTGTGTGTGTGTGTGTGTGTGTGTATTTGTATATGCATGTGTTTTATGTGTCATGTGCATGTGTGCGCGTGTGCATGTATGTGCGTGTCCTAGTTTGCTTGCTCTTCACGCTCTGTAGTGACATTGGGTACTGGCGGCCAAGGCAACATCATTGGGGAAGAAAGCAGAGGGGCTTATGCACAGACAGCATACACACAAACAGGCCTCAGCCCAATGCACTCCATCCCTCTCTCTCTCATTGTCTCACACACACACACACACACACACACACACACAAAAACACGCCTTCACACACACCCTCCTCTGTGTTTACATTGACCAGAGTGAATAACAGGGGACATCGTGTGTTCATGTCAATACAAGGCAGGTTCGGGTAACAGAGACAGGCTAAGAAAGGGGGGGGGGGGGGGGTTCTTTTCTTCTGTGTTTTCCTTTTGTTGGTGTGCGGCAGTTTGGAAATTGTGTGGAACACTTTCAATTACCCAGAAACCTTGTTTGTTTTCTCCGCATTCCTCTCTCCTCATTTAAGATGTAGTGAGAGTAGACATATAGGTTTTTTTCAAGGACGTTTTTTTTTTCGCCTGAGGGGGCTTGAGTTTTACTTAATTTTCCTGCCTCCAAACCAAGGTCAAATACAGTGCCTGTGAGAGTTTTTGCTGGAGAACAAACAGGAAACAGATAGGAGATTTAATGCTCTTACTGAAAGATTACTTTTTTTTAACCAAGATGGAGAGATAGAGCCTGAGGTGGGATGTTTTGGGAGAGACTCAAACTCACTCCTCCTCAGTAATATTGCTCACATACACCTCACTGTGTTGCCGACTGCAAACGTGGATGTAGAGGATGTACACCGCCTACTCTTATTTGGTCTAGAGAGCGCAGGGATTACAAGCATTTCAGAGGAACATATGTAAGGAGAGGCAGAGCCGTCGGGAAAAAAACAGTGGTGGAGACGGGGAAATGAAGATGACATAGGTTCTCTGCTGTACGCTGAAACGACATGCTGTAAAGCTAAAATAAGAGATTACTCTTGATTTCACAGCTTGTGTCATTAAAAACATGCAAAATTAAACAGGGTTTTTGCTGATGGAACTTACGGATTCATTACAACCTCTTCCAACACATCCAGCCCTGTTCCCCCTTTTTTGCCGGAAGCATACCCCAAGTCCTACAAACACTTGTAAAATTATACCGGTATGGTTCATTGACATGACAAGCACTGTACCATGTGCCTGTCACTTAATCAGGGCAGCAAGGGCTTGTGGGCACCCTCAGGCCATGTGGAAATGTGTTGTTGTTTCCCACTCCCCACATAGTATTCATACATGATTCCTCTAAATATTAAAACAAATATTATCAGACCAATAGTTTAATAGCATGATTTTTGTATGCGAGTCGTACAAAGCACTGTTTTACTCTCACAGATAGCTATAGGTGTCTATCAGGATCTATCTATCTATCCATCTATCTATCTATCTATCTATCTATCTATCTATCTATCTATATATCTATCTATCTATCCATCTATCCATCTATATATCTATCTGGTCAATAAAAGCAACTCTGGTGTTAAAAACACTAGGACTGATGTTTTGCCTGAATTTGCATTGAGATGTCATTTAAAACCTTAATGAAAGATGGTGCAGTGCTGTGATTAGCACTGACACCTGACTGAAAGTTATCAAAATAGCCATTTGATATTAATGAGGCGGTTTGTTGATTTTAAAACTTTTCTCTCAATGACTTTGCCAACAAATGGTAGATTGGATATGGGCCAGTGAGTATGAAGTATCTAGATTTTTCTTTTGAATAGGGGGCTTTATAACAACTGTTTTCAGGTACTTAGGAAAGTTACCAGTCATCAAGATACATTTTTAATCATACAATTTTAATAATATCTGCCAAGTGGTGGAAAACAGACAACCACGGTGCTACGAGAATCAGACTGGCCTTACATAAGGCTACTTATTATGCAAAGGTGGAGGTTATTGATGTGGGTCACGTTGATTGGCTGTTGAAGGTGTTTTTGTTGCTGTCGCAAAGGAATTGTGGGGCAATATTATCTCCTTTCATCCGACCTGTTATCTCAAGTAGGTTGCTTTCCCGAGGTAGAACAGCTGCAGAGGGCACTCTAAACCACTGGGTCACCATTGGACTAACCCTGCAAAATGCTGGGTCAAACTAGTCCATCCAAAGGGCTAAAAGTGTTTTGGAGGCCTGTCAATGGCTACTAACGATAATATATATAATTATAATATTATTTAAAGCACATAGGTATTGAAATGCATAACAAATTGGCTTCTTTCATGAAACTCAAATTATTAATAATTTTTTAAGAGACACTGTATAGATGAAAATAGATACAATAGACAAAGACAAAGACAAAACCATTTCCTCACTCCTCTCAATATTTAAGGACAATTATCAAAAGATGCATATGGCGGTGCCACAAATGATGTAAAGTCACCAGATGATGACTGAAAATGGTGACTGATGTTGACTGCACTGAAAAGATGATTTGAACAGTGTGGCTAGTCCCCCTCATTCTGGCAGCACGTGAAATTTGGGGGAGCTGACTCCATGAGGGTAGTGACACCGCTTGCTTGATCAAATGT
The DNA here is from genome assembly GCF_900700415.2 of Clupea harengus. Classification (NCBI taxonomy): domain Eukaryota; kingdom Metazoa; phylum Chordata; class Actinopteri; order Clupeiformes; family Clupeidae; genus Clupea; species Clupea harengus. The sequence continues at coordinate 19,963,458 of NC_045158.1, read as the reverse complement.
ATGTGTGCAGATAATATGATTATTTAATGTCTCACAGCAGCCTCATCGCTCCCCCTGTGGTGGGGGGTGGAGGTGGGGGTGGGGGTGCAGGTTCATCAGTCCACCTCCACAAATCACACTGGGGGCTCATTTTCCTAGAGGACAAAGCGTGGCACTATTTGTGTTTCCTTATTTACTTGCTTATTTATGTCGAGCAGGCAGGCCTTGACCATGGCCTTTGGAGGACTCCCGCCATTACTTTGTTCCCTTCATGCGCCGGAGGACTCCGGTCCCGTTGCAGGTCAGTGGAGCGTGACATCATAAGATTGTTACAGAACATTGAGTGTAGCTCATTTCTTGCCTCAGTGCACCGGGTTAGTAAACCCTAATGACATAAAGGCTCCAAGCTTTGAGGGAAGCTCTTGTCATTTTTTTTTATTTTACTCATAGTGTAAATTGAGATTATTTTATTTATTTTACGTTTTTTGTTCCTTTGGGGGGGGGGGGGGGGGGGTGTTGCACATTAGTAATAGACTTAGTGAGCACCACACAGAGACAACCCTTTTAGCATGAACCGTATGTTGTTCCCACAAAAACAACACTGGTCTCTGCTGACAGGGTGCTTGTATATGTTATTTGTGAAAAGAAATAGGATTAGGCGGGCGTGTTGTTTGTCCTACTTAGCTTAGCAGTGTGCATTTTTGTGTTTGTATTTATTTATCTATTTATTTTATCCCTATCCTGCTTTTGGGTGGTCCAGAGGAAGCTGCAAATTTGACTCATTTGAATTTCATTTCTTTTATTTAATATTTAGGGAACGTGATGTTACCCTAATATCCATAATGGCTCTTTTTATATGAAGATTTTCAAAATTGTTCATTTGACCTGGGCAGAAAGAAGCTAAAAGCAAAAACAAACATACAAAAAACACACACACAATCTTCTCGAGGCCCAATAGGGTCACAGCACTATCTATGATGTCACACTGAAAACCGTTATCAGGAACAAGGAACAATCAGTACATATTCCTATGCAGAATCAATGGGCATAAAGCAAGACAGAACTGGGCACTGGGAACGAGATGATCGATCGAGGGCCACGTGATGTAAAATTTAACGAGAAAGCATCAAAAACATTAGTTTGCTCATCTGACCTTCGGCAGCCTTCTGGCATGCCTTGCATTTCAGTGACACATCAGGGGTATCTGGTCAATTCAACCTCGCAAGCCTCTCAGGCATTGGGATTCAATGCAGGGGTAGTAAACAACATTGATTTCAGATTCCTGTGGGTGGCTATTACATCAACGCTGCCATCAGCACACATGAACCTTTAATTCTGCATAGCATTTTTGTAGGGAATATTAAATAGATCTGTGCCTCTTTTGAGTGACAATTGAAGAGTTTGACCACCGTGTTAGAAATGATTTAGGATAAATTGATGGAATGTGTCTCCAAATGAGTGAGGTTTCAAGGTCACGGTCAAAATCAAGGTGAATATCAATCCATTTTAAGGAATTTTTGGCTTTTTCCTTAGATTTGTATTCCCTTTCCTCCCCTTTTATTCACTGTCCCTTGCGCTGTGCAAGGCAATGCCTCAAACTGTGGTCCAGATACAAATGAATCTCCTAGGGTACAGTTTACTCTTGTGAAAAGCCAGTGTGCCTTGAGTAACATGCCAAAGTCATAGTATTGTCATGTGTCATGTGTCTGCCAAGTTGGTGAGTATGTGGATGCCAGTCGCCTTCCCCACAGTCGGGTTATTCTGCAACTGGCAAGCCCACACCCAGGAAGTGAGGAAAAGCGCCTGGTTTGGCATCTGGCACGGCTGAAATGCCTATTCACTGAAGCACAGTGGAAGCCCTGCAGTCACCCCTCTCATTTTCTTCATGTTTTTTTTCCTGCCAGGATAAAGGCCATCTCTGTGGTTTATCTGCACTATCTATCCACCCCCTCAACAACCCATTCTCTGTACATCAATTTGAGCAAGCGCATTGCAAGATAGAGGGGAGGGGGGAAAAAAATGACTTGATCAGACAAAACCTGATCTGTCCAGATTTTTTTTTCCTTTTTTTTTTTTGAGGAGTCTTTGTGTCACCCTAAAAGATGGATGAACATGAATGTACTGCAACTGAGAGGGCTATTCAAATTCCAGGCATCCTTGGTACACTGGTCTGTTTCAGTCCTACAGACAAAAAAAAAGCCACCTCTTCATTACTGGGAGGTCTAACTGCATATTGGTTAAATATTTATGGCGGCCCCATTAACACATCATATAGTCCAAAGTCCCCATATTAACCTCCCATTAAAAAGGGGGGACAACAGCACAGAGGATCTAATGGAGCTGTAATTAAATTAGCATTTCAACCTTCAGGGGAATTGTAGAGTGAGGAAGAAATGTGGGTGGGTGTGTGTGTGTGTGTGTGTGTGTGTGTGTGTGTGTGTCTGTGTGTGTCTGTGTGTGTGTGTGTGTGTGTGTGTGTGTGTGTGTGTGTGTGTTGGGGGGGCAGGGGTGTGGGTTAGTTAAGTGATAAACATGGCCTGAATAGCCACCGTCTAGCCATTTCCATTTTTTGTATGCTTCAATCACCTCTATAAGTGGCTGTAGTTTCAGGGTGTTATCTCCAGATGGAAAGCAGTTTACGTACATGAACTTTAATGGGATGTGATTATGCACTTTGAGACAGGGAAATGTCATCGTTATGCTTTTTGCAGTCACTTTCACTCTATGGCAAGGCAAAAGGAAAATGAATGCCAAATGTAATCTATTCATCCCAATGCCCCATGAGCAAGTAAATATAGGGCAGTAACACTGAGCTGATTCCTAATTCAATCTGAATGTCTGAGATAGGAGTAGGTCATAAATAGATTATTCCCAATTACCAAGGGACTTGGATTAACCACCTCATAACAGCCAATCATTTGGAGGATTATCCAATACTGTTATCATACATTACAAGATTCTGTCATCTTGCCCCTATTTATAAAGTTTCCCTCTGCCAGTGTGTGTGTGTGTGTGTGTGTGTGTGTGTGTGTGTGTGTGTGTGTGTGTGTGTGTGTGTGTGTGTGTCTTTTTGTGTGTGAGAGAAAGAGAGAGAGAGAGTGAGTAATTTAAAGGAAGTGCTTCCGCAGAGCAAGAAGTGTACAATTTTATTATTCGAGTATTCGAACAAAACACATAATTAGCTTTCTACTGCTGTACAAGAACTCCTGCGCAGTATTGACCTATAACATAGCATTGAACTGTATGAAACTCCCATTAAAGTTTTGAAGCTGAATTCTCCTACAAGCTCCTGGTAAATAATTCACTTTCAAAAGAACATGGTTTCCATTGCGGTTGATACATCTCTCTGCGGGTGCAATCAGATGGAAACTTATAAAAAGTAAAAACAGGCGCAGGGCAATGAGAAATGTACTCATTAAATCCTCACAGGGCGATAATTCAATCTGTGAACTCCCAGGTCCCAGGGCAAGCACAGACACAGTCTGTGCAATCATTATGCAATTAACACACAGCCATTGCTATTAATGTCAAATCGTCAGAAGCCATCCAGAGGAAGTCACTGACATGATTAAACTTAATAGAGAGGTGCTGGGACGATTCATGGGGTCAATTTGCAGAGGCAATCCATGGGGTTAATCTGTTAATTGGACAACTCATTTGAAACAGCTCAGGACAGCTCATGTGACAATTAGCATATGACAATTGTGCAACGTATTGCTCAAGAGCTGATTGTATTTCTCAGCGGGTGCTGCTGGCCAGAATGGCCAAATAATAGTACGTTTTTACAGTACCCATATATCACAGAGGATTCTGGCTCTTTGCAGTGCAATGCAACTGTAATGGGCACGGGGAGGTTTTGCCTCTGCAATAGCCTCTCTTGGCTCAAAAGACTATGGTCTGGGTTTTTCTAGCCAAGACACCAAAGGTAAATATAAGGGCCAGTAAGCAGTCAATGAAACCTGCCATTGATTACATTTGACCTGGGAATATACCTGCGGTGAGGCGCCATTGCACAAACATGAGAGGCAATATTGTTCCTCTCGCTCGTGATATCTGCAGTCATGCCGTCTCTCCCCATCTTGCTGGTCCCTCCTCTGCTTTTTCCATTTTATCGTTGTTGAAATGTCAACATTGATTTTTGTCTGGCAAGGCACCATAGGGATGTAGCATGGGGTGTATGTGTGTGTGTG
>NC_045158.1:19819289-19954289 GCF_900700415.2 Clupea harengus | reverse complement strand
TGCCTATATGCAATCCATGGTGTCCCTCTGTGGACATGCATCTCCAAGCCTAGGAAGAGCTCTCATCAAGGCTGCATTGCATTACTCTCTCCTAGTAAGTAACAGTGTGAAGTGTTTGCTGAAGATGAAAAGGTACTTTGAAGATGATTTTCCTCTCATCCCCTGGTTATCTTTATGGCAGTGCTTCTCCGAAGTGCACAGAGAGAGAGAGAGAGAGAGAGAGAGAGAGAGAGAGGGAGAGAGGATGCATGAGAAAGGAATAGAGAGATGAAGAATGAGTGGGAGTAATTGAGAGATAGACAGGTGTAGAAAGAGAGAGAGAGAGAGAGAAAACACAGAAGGGAGGGAGAAAGATGAAATGAAATAAAAAAATGTTTCAATTTAGGATGTAATTAATCTGTTTTAATGACAGGGTGAAGTGGAGATTTTAATCTCGGCACTCGATTACGGTGCAGTTCGGTACGTGTACCTGGGCCAACATCCGTCTGAGAGATGATGGGGATCAGAAGGACGGCATTTCCCTCGAGATTCGGATCAAATTACCCTCCGCTTTTGCATTAAACTACAACACACATCTTCTCTAACACTCCTCTCCTATTCTGGACTGATGATACATTCATACAGTTACCACCCCCCTGTCTGTATAGAGAGTAAAAGTTAACACACACTCCCCACACACACACACTCCCTCTCATTGTGTGTCTGGGTGGGTGTGTGTTAACTTTTACTCTCCATACAGACACAGGCTTATCCAATGGAATCAATAATTATTGCATTATTATTATACATTATTGAATCTCAAAAGCTTGCACAATGAATGTCAAACTTTAATTAAATAATGCACACGGAGCCTCACACACACACACACACACACACACACACACACACACTTATGCACGCACACAGTCATAAAGCCACACACACGCACGCACGCACACAGTCATACAGCCACACGCAAACATTCTCTCTCCCTCTTTCTCTTTTTCTCTCTCTTTCCCCCACACCTGCCCCTTGGTCTGTACCCCAGTGAAACCCCATAATCCAAACATAATTCTTCCACCTCCTACCTTTTCCCTTGTGTCTCCTCGCACAGACTCTCCCCTGTGGAAAATCTCTGATGTATTTTGCAAAACGAATCCATTGCTGGCCATAGGCATCATCTCAGGGACGTCATTAACCTGCCCAAGGCTGCCACTGATGAAAGACACCCGGCAGAAATCAGACGCTGATCAATCTCAGGCTCTGTGCCACGCTCTGCCTGAGCTCCTTGGTTAGAGCGAGAAAAAACACATTAAAGAAGGGATGATTGTTGGGGAAGTGCATTCCCTATGAATTCAGCTGTCAACAACAGATGCTTCATCGTGACAACAATTGGCTCAGGTGAGGGTGTATATTCCGACTCCGTCGTCAGGTAATAAAGTGTGTCGAGGGCCAGATGATACAAAGAGAGACCAGAAGGCTGTACTACTGTGGGAGTTTAACCTACTCAGATTGAACTCGTGGTTATCGAGGGGAAGTCAGGGTTGACTAACCCTGATTGCCTAAAGAAGTGTTAAACGGAGCTATGATTTAGATGATTAAGAGGTTGGCGTTGGCCATCTTTGGCCAAGTTCATGACCAATGGCTTGCACAAGTTTAAATAAACCTTAACACCATGGAGGAGAAAAATGCCAGGGAGGCTTGTTTTCAGTACATTACCATCTGAGTACATTTGAAAGTGGATACAGTTTTCTTGTCTTCTCTAGCCTATTTGGTCCTACATCTTTGATTGAGATTTAAGGACACCATCAGAATGTCATCAGAATGCCCCTCATACCTTGACATGCCTGACTGTGACAAGAAAATTCTGCACATAACAAAACCAAAACTTGAATAATAAAATAAATGGAATATGAGCAAGGTATTGCTGTATATTATTGTCCCTCCTTTGATCGATATGTTTCTACCATCTATACTCTTTTTATTTTCATTTCCAGAAAAAGGAGACAATGAATAATGAATGAAGAGGGGGGGTTATTTATATATTATTTATTGGAAAAAAGTCACACCAATCACCCTTAAAAATGTTACCTGCATGTAGGGCTAGCCTATGCATATTAAAATTAGACCAAGTACTTTGATATTGCAAATGACCCACGATCGCATAAAAGGCTCTTTCATCTTTAGAAGGCTCAAATGGCCAGGGAACACAACATATAGATAGATAGATAGATAGATAGATGGATACTATTAATCCCGAAGGAAATTTAGGTCATCCAGTAGCTTATACACTTAACTTAACTCACAAACATACATACACAAATCACAGTAGAATCACAGTAGAAAAACAATACACATAGGGAGAACATGTTCACAGGGAGCGGGGTGTATACAGATATTATACAGATATTACAGTGTGCAAAAATTGGTTGTGTCAGTGTTGATGTTCACGAGGAAAGTAGTGCAAAGAGTGCAGAGAGATAGTGTTCATGTGCTTGTGTGGATAGTGCAATATACATGCAGCAGTTTATTATGAGCAAGTACCACGCTGCAAACTGCATGGCATACATTAGCCTATTCCTGCTCAGATGTTCAGCATCACCAAAGGAGTTTTCTGCTGGTAAAATTAAGTCTCTGTTGGCAAAATAACACAATCCAAGGTAGGTTGCATGTTCAACGGTGAGTGCATTACTCTGGCAAGTGGGATTGGAGACATCTGGTCCTAGAAGCTGCCACAGATATTAAATTCACTCAGATGAGAATTGCAATCTTTCATATAGAACATAGGGATAGAGAAAGGATTTTGACGGTCTTTAAACACTCTCACCCTTCTGTGCGAACCTCTCAATCATTGCAGCAATGTTCGTTGGGTCTCTCAAGACTGTAATCGGGATGTTACACCCTACGTCACAAAGTTACTCCTGACGTTACCTGCATAAGAGAGTTACCTCGCTTCATAGTGCAGCCCTCTGGACTCTGTGTGTCTGCCTTGTGTTTTTGCTTATAACTCACACTGAACAGGCACTGAGCCTGTGAACTATGGACACGGTTCACTGATTCTCACAGTCCTAGTGTCACTAGGAAACAGCTACCTTGGAATGAGGAGAGATATCTTGTTGAAGTAATAGCCTGGTGCTGTTTATTCAACAAATATGGACATCAAGGTGCATTACATTGTGCATGGCCTCTAGGTGACCTTGTGTGTTAATATGATCTAAATTTGAAAATATCGAACACATTTACAGCAAAAATAAAGTTTTGACCTGCTGCTCTGTTCTTTCCTGTGGGGGCACCCTTGTTTGTGTGAGAGTTTATATTACAAGCCAGGTCTTTAAGGACACCCATCGCTAATGAAAAACATGAACTACATATATTTATCTTCACCGGTACTTTTCAACAAGGTCATTTCCACACAGCTGTTGGAAACTGGAAACCTGAGAGTGGTCACCAGAAGAACATTCGGTGGTGCAGCACACGAAGCCTCTTAGCATTCTACAGTTACAGAATTAATCTGAAGCCAGCCTGTCAGCGTTTTTGAAACCTGTTTCCTCATTGCATGCAGGAAGGTACTACCTTGTTCGTGAAAGCAGGTGAAACAAGATACTCTACATCACACCTAGACATAAATGAGATGTAAATCAGAGTGTGTGTGTGTGTGTTTGTTGTTGATGTGGGAGCTGTGGGAGTGAGGATGCCAAGACCAGTGTGAATATTTGAGAGCAAGAAGTTGGAATAGTAAACACTCTAAACACGGCAGCACCTTTAGAGCCCTGTCTGCAACGTCTGTTTTGCCTGTAGGGAGTCTGACTTGGAAGTCATAATGGCTCACTCAGTACACAGATGAAATGCATGATGAGGGGGTATAACTGCCTCCAGAAACAGATATTAAAAAGATTAGCCTAATTAGCCTCCAAATTAAAATTTGCATCTACGCAAGTAGATGTATGCGGGTGTGTGGGTGAGGGTGAAGGTGTGAGGGATGGACTGCGTGAGTATACATAGACACAAGGAGAGAGACAGAAAGAGAGAGAGAGAGGGAGAGAAAGATAGAGAGGGAGAAAGAAAGGTGCAGCGAAGGTCAAGGCAGTAACCCATGTGACACACGCTGGTTTGACAGACCAGCGAGGGCGCTCAGCAGTATTGATCCCGAAAGCCCTGAACAGACAGATTGTATTAGCTCCATTTTTATCTATCAACAGTGGCTCAGTTACCACACATCAGCACATTTACACAGAGAGGTGTTTGTCTTTGACTATATTACACGTACTGTCGGCAGGAGGCCGGGGAAGAAGGCCTTGGGAAGGAAAAATCATTACAGCGGGTATCTTACATTACCATAATAAGCTGCACTCTCTCTCTCTCTTTCTCTCCCTCTTTCTTTTGCTCTGTCCATCGCTCTCTCGCTTTTTCTCCTTCTCATTCTCCTCCACATTTTTGAGGGCAGAAAAAAACATTTACCCAACTACAAATCTTTGATACTGTTCTGAGTAGCGTAAAATGTTTATGCTGTATAAGGCCCAAGGGAAATGATGCAACATAGATGATTAACACTGAACTGATTAGAGGGGCGTAAAAGCTGTAAGAACACTAACAAGTTACTAAACTCTCAGAGAAGGTGAAGAGGTTTTTTTGTTGTCTAGTTTCTGCCCTGCAAATGTAACAAGAGCAGACACATGGAATGAAAACAAAACATGACAGGGTTTCTGCAACTCCGCTTTTTGCATTTGATACTTTAGTAGTTTCTCCTAACAACAGTGGATTTATTGCACGAGCAAAGTCTTCACTGCAGAATTGATCAAACCTAGACTTACCCTGCTAGCCTTCATACATTTATAAACTCTCAGAAGCACCCTCCTTTTTCAAACCTGTTTGAATAGAAATCAAACACTTTTTTTTTTTTTTTTTCTGTTGCTTTTTTATTATTATTTATTTACCCCCCGGTCAAGACTGTCCCTGAAATATGGTTATCTGGATAAATTCATCAATTTCATTTGTAGGCTGTTTCCCTCAGCTATTCCCGGCTAGATGAATGCTGCTGTCATATTCACCCTTGCAGGAATCTGCCAAAAAGAGTTCCATACCCCAGGGACTCTGACACAGACAGAGAAAGAAAGAGAGGGAGAGAATGAGAGAGAGAGAAAATGAGAGAGAAAGAGAGAGGGAGAGAGATGTTGTCCCTGGGGACTCACCATAGGCCACTGAGCGCTGTCTCCATTGCCTCTGGTTAAACCATAAAGCAGAATAAGAAGATGATGAAGGATTATTTTCTTCATTTATTTATTTTATTTTTTCAATTTAAAAAGTTGATGCAGGCCTCTCCCTTGTTTTACAGGGTTGGCTCAATGCTCCTGAGCAATAGAAATAGTAGCTGGGGGTTGATGGGGCAAAGCTTTGGCAGATGCAGTGATGCATCGATAGTTTCAGTTTGAGATATGGAGCACTGCAAGCACATTACCTTAACATTTAAAAACATAGTCATTTTATTTCAAAGAAATAGAGATCAGGGGGGCTTTCCGAGTTATGGTGTCTCTTAGCATTTTATGAATAGTCAAAAGGTATACCTTGCTAAAGTAAATGTTTCTACCAAACCATCTCTTAAGAGCTCTTAAGACAAACCAACCTTGTTTCTAGAACCGATTCACACAGGTCAAAGCATTTGTGAGATGAGTGAGTCAGATTGGAGCGAAGGTGATCATTATTAGAAAGAACATCAACAAGAAATACTATGCAAGTCAAAATAGAAAAGTTCCCAAATAAGGACGGTTAAATTGCTAACATATTTCTATTCATAACGGTTTAAAAATTGTAATACAGATAGTTTCTGCCGACACAAAATTTTTAGGCTCTAAAATATTTAATTTGAAAACTGTGTTAAGGTGTAGCTAAGAGTGGTCCAGACCAAATTAACAAAGTATTTCTTAGAGAAGGTAAACCTCCACTAACCCTCGTGATGTGTTCTGGTCAGAAATGACTGTTTTGAAATGTCTTCTTCACAATAACCCTTTTCTTTCATCTTCATGACATCCATCACCATACCTACTTGATTGGATAAAATAAATCATGGTAAGATTCATAGATTTCAAGATTTTTCCAATAAATAAACACACTTACATGTGTTGTGTCTTTTTTAGCTATATTTTAGGTATGTTTTAAATGTGTAATGTTATTTTTTTTTAAAACATTGTGAAATACTAGTAGTCATGAAATTTTGATTTGTTTTAGTTGTGTATGTTAAAATATTTTGTGGATTTCTTTTATTTTGAATAAAACCATTAAAAGTAGGCTTTACCCCTAGGAAACATCTAGATAAATAAAAGTACATCTTCAGGTATGTCTTACGAATTACATGGCTTTAAGAGGGCTCTGAGAAACACGCCCCAGATACATTTAAGGATCACAATACATGAAACCAGTCACCACTACCTGGGACTTTAAAAGTACATTCCAGAGTGCATTACGATCATATAACAACCGCCCCCTTGGACATCTTTTTGATCATATACAGTAGTGATCTGCATAGCTTGGATACCTCCCAGGGTGTTGATGACTTTTTAACAGTGTGGAGGTAATGTTGCACAGCCAAACAACATTCCGTCCATCTTCATGACAGTCTCAACGCTGACCTTGGACACACGACTCAAGTTTCATGGTGATTAAGTCCATTAAGAGTCCGTGAAGCTCAGGTGATTAAAGCATTACAGCCGAGCTCCGTGTTTGACATTGACTCTTGATACATTTGTTATGTCTAGTGATGGGGGAACGACAATATGACTGTGTTTCTCTTTCAATATTCCTGTCTTTGTGTACGTGTGTGTTTCTGTGTGTGTGTTTTTGTTTGTTTATATGCATGTATCTATGATTGTGCGTGTGAGTGAATGTTCGTGTGAGTTAGTGTACAAGTGTGTGGGTGCGTCTGTGTGGGTAGGACTTCAAGTGAGCTTGTGTGAGTCTGTGTATACATGCATGCACACTCAGGGCAGTTCAATTTTGACCTGTCCCACAGTCTATCCAATCCATTATTGATCTGTACCAAAGTTCAATACCATGATGGTCTGCTGCACGTCATCTGCTCTGAGGACCTTAACCTTGCCTCGAACCTTGATCCTTTTCGTTACCATAACCCCAACCTTGAGGATAAGGAATGGCCTTAGTTTCCAAATGAGAGCACAAGAAGATGTATTGTTTTCGTGATGGTCTGCCGAAATATTGAGTTACTACCATGTCCATCACACGTAAAGTTGAGCAGAATCATTTGTTGGTAATTTCTGTAGACAGATTGACCTAATAGCGTATTAGAAATGCTCCTTACACTTTCACATTTATATTTTACCATATTTAATCTAAAGAACAATTTTACATACCTATTATCAGTTTAATGCTAGAGCTAGGTTGCAATTTGCCAGGGGGAATGAGAGAGATTACCCCCCCTCTGGTCTATATATCCCTTCCTCTGCTGAATTATTTCTATCCCCGGTGAGGACAAAATGTGTTCCCCACCTAGTGGTTATCAATGCTACCTGACCAATAGGCCATATGAAATACCTAAAATAATTTATTTTTCTGTCTATAGTGCAAACAACAATACAATCTGATCATTTATAGGTATTTTACAAGACCTTGCAACTGAGTATTACCATTATTTCATTTTACAACTGAGAATGTGACTACAGGGCAGGACAAGTCAAACAGTAAAATATGCCTTTTAACACATTAGTGTGAAGAATGGGGCAGATTCCTGTTTTCCTGTTCAAAAGTGAATTCTTGGACTCTCTGACATCTGCTGTAACCAAATCGATAGGCTTGATTTATTCAAGTTACTGTCTAGCGAGCTACCTGTTAAGAATTTGCGGAGGGCAAAAAGAAAGCACTCTTATGATCAGTCAGTTCAGTCAACTCAGTGGAGAAAAAATCTCATAGTAATTACATAAACAAGCAGCTGGCTAGCTTGCACTTGCACACCTGTCCTTTATGGTAGCTATTTAAGCAAGCACATGCCTTAACAGCTGCAAGACACAGCCTAACAGGCTTCATAGCCGACTGTATATAGCCCAGTGTGGTTCGGGATTTATTTACATGAATAAAAACGTTTCTAAAGCATCCTCCTCTGATTTTTTCACAAATCGCAACTGGGCAAGAGCTATTACCCGGCCTATATGCACACTAAGGTCCAGTGAATTACTCAATTTTCACTGGAAGTATCCTGCAAAGGATAACACATTTTAGCTTGTGAATATGTAAAGGGTACTGATTCCATGATGAAAGTAACACATTATAATAAGGTTTGTTAATTTTGTTAATTAGATATTTACTAATTTGATATTTATAATTATCACTTGATTATCATTTATAAGATTAAATAAAGTATAAAGTTTTTACATCTATTGACAGTGGGCTTACCATTAATAAGCACATGTGTGATGCATTAATTCAGCATTTACAACATTTGTAAGTGTCTTATTAACTATTTGTAAGTAATATGCAATAACACTTAAATATGCTCTACTAAGATTTGTCCTTGAAGATTTGGGAAACCTCAATCAATGCCTTTCACTTGTAATATATGGGATGTAACATATGTGTTGTGAATATGTTCCTTTACCTTTCATTCCAGGTCTTGGAACCTCAGTGAGTTTAAGTGAGATATTTCTACAAATATTCTTCAATGTGATCTTTCAGTGTTTGATTACTGAAAAAATGACATTTAAAATCCCATTTTCATTTGCTGTCAGACCAGTAAAATAGTGCCTATTATGTTACCAATAAGGTTTTTAAGTATAATGATGGACGTATAAAAGATCTGAATTCAGCTTTCTCCCAAGCAGAGAGAGCGCAGGACAGTTAGGGCTGCTGGGTTATGTGAGGTCACATCCTTTGGATGATGGGGTGATAGGATGGGATCTGAGAAACAGACTTTTCAAGTAAATGTTCCGTCAGAGAGTTTATGGTCAGTTGTTGTCAAGGCAACCTAGCAGGTATCGGTAAACATGTTTATCAGCGTGTTCTTTCTGGTTTCCTATGTTCTGGGAATAATGTTGTCCTGGGTCTTTAAACAATTAAGGAATGTCACAACACTGTGATAGTATTATGATATTGTTGAGTTGAGATAGTAAGGTTCCCTCTAAAAGTTAACCAATTTGGGTGTTATGTAAAGTTATAGCCAGTTACAATTAAGATGAGATGTTTGTTCACGAGTTTTGGGTTTAAAGATGATGCTGAGATTACTTGGTTCATTGTTCGTGGTATGACAGCACCTGCAGGCAGTTAATATCTACAATATTGTATTCCATTTGCTGAGATGTGCTTTTGGAAATCCCTGAGAGGATGGATTTTCCTTGCTTTGTAGCTAAAGACTTCTGTCCTATAATCATCTTCTGACTCCCACATCAAGAGATTCCTGTCATAACTTCAACTTTGACCAGTACCTGCTGACAATTGCTATGGTCAGATGACATTTCAGTTTATTTTTTCAGTTTTGCATTACCTTCAGTTTGCCAGGAAAAGCATATTCTAAAGCCTTTTGAGCTTTTATATTACTTGTTTTTTGGATGGACAGCATTGGTGACCACTAACCAGAATAGCAACTAACGGAGAAGTAGATTCAGATGTCCACAGTCAAACATGTCTGACTTGGTTGAGCAACATTCCCCTCACAATCACATAGTGTCCTTCACAGGCATAACAAAAGCCTCTGTGTGTCACTCACTCTATGATCTATAGAGGTGGCTGCCAGCGGATGCATATGGACAAATACAGTATACCCCACTCCTGGGGGACACAAAAGATACCACCGAAAGTGCTGCTGTACTTGTATTAAATGTATACAGAGGAAACCCTTATTACTAATATCTTTACAAGATCATTGATTGGTAAATAACGTAAGGGTTAGCATGTTCAAATGGTTTAAATACATTACAAAGTCATTACATATGTGTCACTGTTCAGTAGCGCTACAAGAACATACATCAATACAAGTAAATACTTTGCACAAGATTTACCCACATGGTTATGGAGAAAACAGTCTAATTCCATTGCCAATGTGTGTTATTCTACTGAGTGGTGGAAGTACAGAAACATGTTTGACACATATGCCGTTTTAAGTGAGCATCAGCAGAGGAGCTACTTACTGGAGGTCAGCCACCAGTGAACCACAGACACGAGGACCAGGCTAATGTGTGTGGGGGTGGGATCGGGCAAAGCAGGCAGCGGACCAAACCACTGTAAGGCAGAGGGGGAACGAAATCTTTCCTAACTTAAAAACACATGGTTTTGCATGTATAACTTGCACATGTGCTTTCAGTACATGTTATTACATTATTGAAAAAGACATACTTAGGGGTACAGTGATATATTGAGACAACCGTATACCTACTCTTGGAAAGGGTGTGCATAGGGCAATTTATTTTCACTCACTGAGAGGTAAAAACTACACAAGTTCCATTATCACCCACAAATTGTGAGTGACGTGTCTTTCTCATGTCCAAAATCTTTTCCTGTGTACAGTAACCTAAGTGCACATTTTGAGATAATTAAGGGTTAGACTAGACCACATATCCCTCATCTGTAACTTTACTTTATTTAAAGCACATTAAAGTGCTCTCTTTGAAGCAAGATACATAAAAAGTCCCCTCAGTCCACATTCTTTAAAGCACATTTATCATAATGCTCAATTATTGATCCTATCATTAGCTTCAAACAGCTCCGATTAGTTTGCACAGTATTTCCTCTTCTTAGAGCTAGTTTGAGTATATTCTATACGATCTCTTCAGTCTAGATTGATTACGGTGATATGTGCTATGTTGATGAACCTTCTGACCAAAGACAGAAGCCTGAGTTGTCTTCTACACAACCTTAAGCACCTTACAATTCTTCAGAAGAAAGGAGGCATCTCCTTGATGTCTTTGCTAAAGCTTAGGGGTTAGCCTCCTTCAGCTCAGCACCCAACTGGGGCACAGGGAGCATATCTCTGCTGACTGTAGGCGTCTAAGGTCTGCTTTCACTCAGACACTTAATAAAAGGGTATGCGTTTGATCAGGGAACACTGGGCTCTTATTCTTAATGCTACTCTGACATCGTTTGATCTTCCGGTCTCTTCACCCCCACAGTGAACCCCAGCCTAATTTCCCTTTATCTGAGGTTTAATAAGGATATTTTCATGGCATCCTGGTTAATCGACTTGTGAAGTTATTACACTGATAGTCTATGTAGCTTTGGCATTACATGGACTTGGAAAAGGAAAGTGCTCACAATGACTATGAACTGCTTTGAGTCTTCATATGTTTGAATAATAATGCATAATAATAATGATGAATTTCAATTCAATTTCAGAAACCCCATGCATTGACCACATGCTGTCCTCGGGGTTGGTGATGTAAAAAAGGTGTAATTTTAAGTTGAAATATAAAATTGCCCTGATAGAAATTTTAAATAGATTTTGTAATTATAGTTTGTTTAGGTGTTCAAAAATGTATTTAATGGTCATGGTTTAAAGCAAGATACACAAGTCCACAGTCATCCAAGCGTAAGAGGCGTTCCAGACGACATGTAGAAAATCAATACCATGATGCTTCCGTATGGTACAGTTCTACACATATTGACTGATACATGAATGTAGACAAAGATAATAATGTATTGATAAATCTATATAACACAGTGTTCATTTGAAGACTCCAGTGCCTATGCTCAGAGATTAGACAAAAAACACCTTGTTTCACATCAAAAAATGGTCTCTGGGTCTATGACAGAAAGACACTGTTGAGTCTGAGTTTGTGCCCATCACTCAAGTCCAGGCATCGGTGAAGAGGCATATGGTGGGATTGTTTTTTGCTACTACACCTGATGCCATTAAATCCAAGGCTATTGCATCTGTGGCTGTTTGGACTGATGTCCAATTGTATGAGACCTCAGACTTGACAGTATTGTTCCTGGGACCTAAAGCCTTGTGTTCTGTGAAATGAAGCCATTTTATCTGATTCCTGAAAACTGATGGAGGCCGAAAGATGGGAGGCTGAAGGCCGAAAATGTCCGCCATAACCGCAAAGCAATCTAAAGCATGCCAAACACATAATATTCAGAGGCAGATGTAGTTGCTTTCATAAAGCATAAAGTTAACAATTGTTTAAAAGTTACACCCCGTCAGAAATGTATTGCGCTGAACACTATACAGTATTGTGGGGGAAGCTTGCATATCAGATAATCTGTCTGTAATAAAATTCAAAAATCTGAAATAACTACTCATTGTCTATGAAAAGAAATTCAGCAAATTTCTCCTCACAGTTCTCTAGCTGTCCGTTCTGTTAGCGTGCTCCAAACGAGCTCAGATGTTCACACACAGTCCTGTCTCTGTAAATGGGAAACATACAAAGCGTCTCAGACCGAGCCATACACTATTCCAGCATATCAACCTCTTGCTTTTGGAGCATGGAGGGTAGGGGTGTCATTTGATTGGTCCAACATCAACAGCATTTTGCCAGACTTGCGGACTGTACCTTTAAGTCATTTATCTTCTGGATGTTTGAATGTGTTGTATTGCCAAACCTGGCCCAGACTCTCTTTACAGAGATCTGATTGTGAGGTTGTGCTTTCTATCAGTGTCTTATTCATGCGTTTTGATTAAACTATTGATGCTTTGCTCTTTCACAGTTAGGATGTGTGTGCAGATGCATATTAGTTGTGTACGGATAATTGGACTCTCTAGGGGGGATCGCTCGCTTGCTGCACTTTCTCTTACTCAGCTTGTTTGATGAGTCAAGAAAGGAACAAAAAAGAACTAAAAATAATCCCTGAAAACAGGCGACGCACGCATTTCTGACACCCCCTCAAACCCTGGACTCAACACCATCAATTAAACGGAGGGGTTTGTGTGCAATTTTCACTTCATGCATGTGTGGGTGATCTCCAGATTTTTTACCAGAGTTAAAATGGTAACCTCCAGCTTGATATTTGATTTAATTCAGTGGCTTTGCATCTTTTTTTCATTTAAGTATTTCATGTTAATGTGCATGGTGTTTGTTTTCTAATGTTTCTTACTGTAAAGCAGAGCATAAACCATTGTCTAGTCGAAGTTGTTTCTCTCCCAAGCCTTTCTTGTACTGCATATGAACCAGACTTTAATTTAATTGCAAATGGTATTCTCCAGCTCTAATTAAAAATCTGTGTCTAACGAGGTGAGCACAAGCAGAATGAGGTCAGACGAGGCAAAATGAGGTCAGAAGTTGTTGGTCTCACCTGGATAGGTATTAGGGTCACATTCTTCCAGCTTGCCACTGACAATTTCAATTACCAGCCCCACCATTGTGCTCGCCGACTTGCTCACAGCATCTTTTGGCTCGGAGCCCAAACGGTGCCTTTTCAGAGCACACGCACAAATAAATGTCCCCAGATCCCTCACAAACACCACCTGCCAAGGTGATTGGGAGAAGTGCCAAATAAAAAAATCTACCCAATTGTGGCAAACTGGGCGCTCTGCTGTGCCGGCGAGCAGCTGTTGTAAATAGGATATTAAAAACATGGCAAACTGGCTGTACCCTCTGTGTGCCATTTACATCACACAGGTATAACTCTGGAGAGGCGCTCTGATATAGAGAGAGAGAGAGATAAAGAGAGTGAGAGAAGGCATGTGATAGACAGATTGATAGGGAGGAGAGAGACGGAGTGAGAGAGGGTGCGTTTTTGTGTGCCTGTGTGTGTGTGCGTTAGCATATTTGTATTTGCGTGCACGCGTGTGTGTGCGTGTGTGTGCGTGTGTGTGTGTGTGTGTTTGCGTGTGTGTGCGCGTGTGTGTGTCTCTATAGAGAGCCAGCTAATTAGCATTCCACATTGGTGAGCATGTCCTCCCTCTCATGTCCCTCTCCTCTGCCCTTCTGGAGAGAAGATTTAAATAGCGGCCTATTTATAATCACTACCAACATACTACTGCAGACACTGCAAATAAAGCAAGAGAAAAAAATATATATAAAAACATACATTTAAAAGGTAGAAAAATGAACATAGAGGATTATATAGATTGGAAATGAAAGGTTTAGATTGCAGGTCATCACGATAGAGGTGTCTGAAGCAGCGCTCCGCGTACGTGTAAAAAGTGGAAGGAGAGATGGAGGGAGGAAGAGAGAGAAAGAGGGGAGAAAAAAAAGAGAGAGGTCAGTTATGAATATATTAAATTTATCTCAGATGGTGAAATGAATGTAATTCTATGGCATGGCTAGGAGGGTGTCCAACAGCAGTGACTTGCATACCCAGATGCGGACATGTTTGAAGAGAATTAAGATAATTAAATGTTTCACGCTGACCATACCAATGTATATCCAATCTCCCACTGATTGGGAAGGTCATTCTTTGTTAAATTTAACTTGATGAGAGAAAGAGAGAGAAAGAGCAATGGAGAGAGAAAGGGTGAGATATGCTAATGTGTGTGTGTGTGTGTGTGTGTGTGTGTGCGTGTGTGTGTGTCTGCGTGTGTGTGTGTGTGCGTGCGTGCGTGCGTGCTTGTTTGCGTGTGTGCGTGCATGCGTGCGTGCGTTTGTGTGTGTGTGTGTGTGTACGTGCATGTGTGTGTGTGTGTGCGTGCATTTATACACTTGTTTTCGTTTCAGACAGAAGCCAAAGGACATGTCCATGCATTGCATGTAAATAATCAGAAACGCAGATCATTATATTTGAGGAATAATTATGCATTTTCATACACAATACAATCACATATCATCAAGTTAAAGCCACCAGCAGGTAAAATCTTCCCTTACTTTTGTGTCTCTTGATTAAGATCACATAATCTACAATAAACATAGATATTGTCACTCTTATTTGACCACTCATGTATCTCTGTACCGCTCTAACCTATTGTCACGGTTTGAGGTTTTCATGTTCTTAGTTTCATAGTTTTAGGTATTTCTTGTTCACATAGCCATGTGCTGTTTTGTTTACTTTCTTGGTTGTCATGTGATTTTGTTCCCCCTGTTTCTTTCTCCTCCTCTGTCCCTTGTGTGACTGTTCTCGCCCCTCTTATTACTTCCTGGTTCCTTTGTTCTTGTTAATTGATCCCTGTCCACCTGTTTCTTGTTACCTTGTTAGTCCTGTTATTTAAGCCCCTGTGCTTTTTCAGTTCCTGGTCTGTCAATGTTCGTATTCCTACTGTTTTTAGCTGCTCAATGAAATCCTGTTTTCTGTATGTGACTAAAAGTTAGCCTTGTTATTAAGTAAAGTTTCCCTTTTGTTATTTAATCTTGCATTGAGCCATGCACTTGGGTTCAGCACTAAAGCAGACGTTATAACTATGTCCAGGTGAACAATAACCATTTGTCAGGTGGGAATTGTACTTAAGTCAGTGAGTCTTTCTCCCCGCTCTCCAAAATCAGTGACTCCTGTGAGTTCATTGAGAAAGCCTCTGGGGCTGCAGCTCTGTGCAATGCATTGTGGGTACTAATTGGATTAGCATCTCATTAAGCACAGCTCTGAGCCGTGAATTGCAGGAGACAGCAACACAGCCGCCGCGAACCCACGAGTCTGTCAAGAGTGCGATCTTGCTTATTTGTCTTGCTTGTTTACTTCAGAGTGTCAACAAGCCTCGGCCTGCGAGTACCACTACAGAACAAAACAGTGGGATGTGTTCATGGTTCAGGGGAGACATTCATGGCTTACGTGTCTTTCAATTGAAGCACTTAGGTGTTGATATTACAGCTGTTTGATGCAGCATATGTTATCCAGATGGTGGCACACATCAATTGCTGGCAAATTGTTGAGGTAAACTACAACACTACGTGGGCAAGGCAGACTCAGTAATGGGTATAAACATTACAACATGACAAAAAGAAATACTAGTGGACAAGTGGAACCAATTGTTTTTGTATTCTTTTAATTGGCTCCTTAATTTGAGCCAGGGTATTTGAACCAATAGTTTAGCAACATTAGGTTCTCGATAAAGTCATATAAAAGTCAGCGCATAACCCTACCGAGTTCTGTGTTGTTTTTGTACTGCTACTTTTGCTTTCTTTTTAGATTGCCATTTCTTTTTTTTCTCTAACCCTTAACTACACATCCTCAGCCCTACTGGGAAAAATGATTGATGGCCTGAAACCCACCACCAATCCACAGGCAGCACGACTTGTTCACCGTCTTCCCCTTGCCAAACAGAACTGGGCCACTCCTCAGTCCCTGGCCGAGCGCTGTGTCTCCTCCATCATAAATCTGTGGGCAGTAGCAGGAGCCATATGCTTTCCTCGGGCCCCAGACAAAGCTCCTACAGCAGGCAGGCTGCCCTCCCAGCATCTCCCTGATGGATTTACATACCCACTCACTCACCAGGCCTCATATCTCACCCTCTATCTCCACAGCGGTGCCCCATGAGAGCGGGGCCTCTGGCCCAGTCTCACTCTTTCTCACAAGGGGGGGGGGGGTGCTAAGTGCCTGCATCAGCCACTAATGGTGTTTGTATGACATATGTGTCATGTGTGGATTTGGGATAAAGACTGTTTGATGGTGGTGGCGTTTCGTTTCCATCCCCACTCTTCATTTCATAATCATCAAATTTAGCGACTGGAGAGAACCGTTATGTAGTGTTAATGTAGTGGCAAACATGCCATGTTTCCCTGTTTGAGAATGAGGCTATGAGGTGTTTGAGGTGTTTTTTTGGTATCAGAGACTGGCAGTGCATTTTTTTTTTTACCACAAATAATTCTACAGTGTTACCGTGTAAACTGTTATGTGACTCTCTCTCTCTCTCTCTCTCTCTCTCTCTCTCTCTCTCTATATATATATATATACACTAGTTATTGGTATGAGGTTTAAATTTGAAATGTAGGGTACATATGAGTGCATAGAACAGAAGCACACATTGACAATGTATACGCCATACAATACCTCATGGTTCAATTATAATGTGACAAGAGCACTGTACAGAGCTCTTTCTTTGCTGTTGACACGGCCATCGTTCTAATCCCTGAAACTGTCAAACAGTGCTTAAGTGGCTTTGGAACGTTATACTTCAACAGACCTTACTGACAGCATTTGCCTCTAGAGAGCTTTGGCCCATCTCACAGACTTTGCAATTTCACAAAGACAAAATGGGACATGGAGCAAGCACATGGTTCTTAATCGAGACAGGCAATATATAAATCACTGAAGACAACAGTTAATAATAAGTGATTTGATTCAATCACATCTGTCTCAAAACAGCATTATCAAAGACCTGCATGACCATTGCCCTCAGTTATAATGGGCAATGGAAAAGAAGCTAATTGCAGTTTTCTTGCTTATTTTATATTCTCTGAAAGGTATCATAAAGAGACAGAGAAAGAGAGAGAGAGAGAGAGAGAGAGAGAGAGAGATGAGAATGTGAGAGCTATACACCATCCAGTTTCTCATCTCTGTTGGACTACAGAACCTTCAGGCTTCAATGTCATGCCTGTGTTCTTGAACCTGTGGAGTAAGGTGCAAATGACACAAACGTCATTAGCAACTCTATGTAAATCTATGGGTCTTATTTGTGCTATTGTGTAGGTGGCTTTGGGTAAAAGAACATGTTGAAGGAATGAATGAATGCAAATGTAAGGCCTTCCTAAACTCTGGGGGTGGACACTTTGACAAACCTTTTCATCTGTCAGAAACTGGAGAAATGACTCAATGACTATTGAAATCACATCAAGCCAGGCTTGCCTTTTCTTTTATATAAAAGCCGTCGCTTACGTACAGGGGGGTTTGCATATAGTGATTTACATAGTGAACAGTAGCACCAGGATGACTGACACATGTTTATAGACAACTGACAAAAGTGCCCAAGTTGAATTAGATATAAATGCTGCGAGTTGTATGAAATACCCTGGGTATTTATTAAAGCATGTGAACTGCCTTATACCTTAAGTCTTCACATGTCTCAGCCTTCCAGCTGAAAGTGTTCTGCAATTCAACACTTTTTCAGCTACACCAGAACATCCACAAATACCTCAAGCTGTCATCTACCAATCATAACAAATAAGGTGACCAAATACCAAATACACCACAGATGGCAAACTGAGTCCTAACACAGAAATCAACCATGTGAAGATTGACAAATATCAAAAATATGTAAACAGAGAGAACACAAGCCTCTTCAGCAAGCCATCTCAAAATGACACTTGTGAATCATGTTTCACTGCTAACTGTTGTGATTCATGCAATCTGCACTGTCCTTTCGCAAAACACTTCGTCCATGAAGATGTAACACAAGTGCAAAAGATGAGCTGAACTTTTTAAATGCCATGCTGATTCGACTTTCTATACTCAACAGGATAAGAAATTAACTGTTGTGAAGAAAACTATTGTCAGCTACCTGTGCTGAACATGAAATATACAAAAGCTCCATAGTGTCATGTCCATTGTTAAATGATACACACAGTCTTTTTGGTCAAAATATAATGAACCCCTGACCAGCATGTCTGTGTTGTGACACTGTCTATTAAATGTCCACAAGGTTCTGGTATGATAATATTCATCTGGGTGAGTTCCTGAGAAACGGCAGGTGTGGGACCACATGCTTGGCAGACAGACACAGATTGTCCCATAACATGAAGACCGCCCAGTGTACTATGATTGCCAATTTTGACTGAGTTTAGTGACACACAATACAATCTGTCAGAGGAATGTAATGGGCAACTGAAGGCGTAGGTTTGCTACACAGATGCGCACGTGCACACACACACACACACACACACACACACACACACACACACACACTAACAATGAACAAGCCATGTATTGATCACTCACACACACAAAGACTGACACATTCATACAAACAGAACCATGTACAGTACATAACTCGCATTCTACCTAACACACACACACACACACACACACACACACACACACACTAACAGTGACCAACAGGCCATGTATTGATCACTCACACACACAAAGACTGACACATTCATACAAGCAGAGACATGTACAGTACATAACATGCATTCTACCTTACACATACACACACAAGTACACATGCACACACACATAGACACATGTAGACAGTTACACATCACAAAAATGATGAGATCAAGTTTAGATAGCTCAAACACTCATATAATTATTTACACATACTGAGACATAAACACATACGCATGCCGACTATGAGGCACACACACACACACACTAAAGGGGCTGATCAGTTGTCAGAAAGTTAGGATTACCACAATTTGAGATTCAGGCGTAATCTCCAGATGTAATCTCTGACTCGGTCCAGTCCTACGTAGATCAGGGTCAGGTGCTGTTTCACTCCAAATCACAGTCTCATTTTCACTCTCTAACCACTAATTTCGTTAACTACCGCGGAAGCACGGAGCGGCTAAATGTAATTCATTTTCAGGCCTCTTTCAGGCAGATCACGGAATGCGGCTCGGTGATTCACACAGATGTGGCCCTGTCTTCTGTCAGACTCAAACATAATTATGTCTTTTAAAACACCCCTCATCAGGGCTGCCTTAGCAATGTGAGGCATTTAGGGCCAACTGTGGGCGTTTGAGTGGGATCGACTATTTTACCTTTTTTGGAGGTAAATGGTATACTTCCCGTGCTCACTGAAGGTCTATGTGATTGGTTTAAGAACGGGGCAATGTATGCCCTTACCCAGCAGGCCTGAGGGTTTTGTCTACATAGCTTCTGTTCAGCTATGCAAAATGCGTATAGAATGTACAGAAATGCCATTTTCCTGTCTGGCAAATTTACGATTAGTGGGGCTTTTAGGAAAGTGCTTGCTTACTGCCTCCCTTCAGGAGGAGGTAAAGGAAATAGCTGACTGCTGTTTTTGAAAATACAGTCTCTGTTGACTTTCTGATGTAGCAGCAGTCCATGTTGTGTGTCTCCCATGGCAAGTATGAGAAATTTCCTTTTCAGTCTTTCTTGAAAGGACCATCAAGCATAACAGCGTCATAGTGTTTCCAGTAGGTGGTTACCACGTCACTGCAGGCCACTCTCTCTCTTTATTCTCTATAAATAAATATGTGTGGTGTCAGATGTGTGTACCTTTTAGCTGTAGTCAGTGTCATTTGCTGGCTGATGTTTGACAGTTAGAACGCTTTATTTGCATGTGGTAATAGCTTGGGTGAGCTGTCACAGCTTTTAGCCAGACTGGAAAGACTCAAGTCTGGAGTTCAGGTCTGAAAAAAGAGAACAGCGAACAGGCAGATAGTCAATCCAAAATGAATCTAATCTAATCTAAACGAATCTAGAGTTACAGTTAGCAGGAGCTGTCCACAAGCCACAAATAAAAAAAAACTGGCCATGTTCCACAAGTTATAGTTGCAGTGAACAACGCATGTTCAGAGTCCACAAGGCGCAGTTATATTGAAAAGGAATTGTTTACAGTTACAGTAAACAAGAACTATCCACAATACAGATGTTCAGGACTGCATTATCAAGGATGACAATACTGTTCACAACTGTTTATTCACTGCTCTTATTTGTGTGCATGCAGGTGAGTGAAAATCAGTCAGAATGTTACTTGTTAGAACAATGAGTGAATGAATGAATGAATGAATGATGTTATTGAATGTGAGACTAACACTGGGAAACCAGCGAAAAACAAATTGAAAGAACATCAGCCATTAAGCATAATTCCTGTGACGCAGGGAAACCAACACAGTCTGAGAGACACTGACAGAGCACCATCATCCACATGTCCCTCCCAATGGCCCACATCCCCGCCCGTCCAATCAGCTGACAGAGGCCACTGATTGTCCAAGTGTTTGGGAGTAATTAAATTCTCGTTCGGGTGCTAAACCAGTGCATTAATCAGTCCTGAACTCCTTTCAACCCCTCCACTGGGTGACACATTAGCATGTGAAGGTTAACAGGGTGTCTTCATTAGCGGTAATTAATCCTGGATGATGAGTCACCAGATTTCTCTCGTTCCCTTCCACACTCTCTGTCTGCCCTCGGGCTGTGCTAAATAACAGCCGCCATACCATTCCCTTCCTGGCTCAACGTCAGGAATTATGTGTGTGTGGATGTCTGGAAGGTGATGCTCAAGGAGATCGGCGTGAGGGCTTTTCTCACATAGAGTCTCACACTCATACACACAGAGACTGACACAGATTGGCAGATAGACAGACAGATGCATGCATACACACTCACACGCACACACATACACGCTAGCAAGCATGCACGCAAGCATGCACACGCATGCACACGCATGCACACAGACACACACTTTATCCGCACTTTATCATCCCATCACACAGATGCATACCTGCATGTATAGGTATGCAAGACACCCTCACCGTATTCCTCTCCTTTCCAATAGGAAGTCACCCCATCATCAGTCAACATCAGTGCTAATACCTAATACCGACACTGGACACGGACACTGTCACAATCATTGCATTCTGTACCATAGGGTCAGACCCATTCCTGTATCTGTAATCACCCCGTGTGAATATGTTCTCCCTATGTATATGTGATTTATGTATGTATGTCGGTGAGGTGTATAAGTGTATATGTGTATAAGCTACTGGATAACCTAAATTTCCCTCGGGATTAATAAAGTATCCATCTATCTATCTATCTATCTATCTATTTAATAACGGCACGGCCATGAGACAGCCCAAGGCCCACTTAGCCCAGTGCCTGGACCCCCTCAGAGCAAGCTCAATGGCGACATGGGACAAGAAAAAACTCCCTGTTAATCAGGAAGAAACCTTAAGCAGAACCGCGGCACATAAGGGGGGACCCATCTGCTTGAGGTTGGCCGGGAAGAGATAGGAAGGGGGAGGGGGGGTGGGTCGTGTGGCAGAAGGGGAGGGATAACAATAAGTGGCAAATGTGCACAGCCTTCACGGGGCAAATGCAGGTACACTGCGAACATATATAGATGTACATAACATATCTACAAACATCATATGGTACATACATGATACATACAGCTTACAGCTTACAGCTTAATGGGTATACAGTGTGTCCATATGGTTACTGTTACAAGGGTATGTAGAGTAGCAACAGAAAAACAGTGGTGGTGGCAATTATATATATTGCATATAAATGCTAGCATAGTGTATGAGGTAGAATAAGTGTACAGCAGTATGGTGGTGATGGGTGCATGTGGGCCGAGGGTTTCTACAAGTAGATCAGGTGGAGAGACTACAGCAGCGTCCCACAGCAAAGATAGTCTAGACTAGGAGAGGAAGAAAGAGAGAGTAAGTGGGTAGAGTTTGGCTGTCAATATGCGTAGATGAGGAGCAATGGTGATGAGGAGCAATGTTTCCACATGCATCAGCATTTGGATCATGCTATGAGAGAAAAAATGTGTTAGTACACATCAACTTGATAAACAGATAAGGATATTAATTTAGGTAGGTAATTAACAGTAGGTAATATGGCCACTTAATCAGTATCAATATAGACATTAGCAATAGGATATAGAAAGAGAGGGAGAGAAAGAGGCTGCCTGGCCAGGTGTATGGGAATTTAATTAGCATTTCATTTTGTTATGTTATGTTTAGTTATTGTTGGCTGATATGGTGCATGTGGATTATAGTTAGGATGGCAGGGATGGCAGGATACAGTGCCCAACTGTCTGGTGACCGCCGCAACACGCGTTGTGTGCTGTACCCGGGATCTGTAAAGGCACTCCTTTAATATAAAATTACAGTTACTAATCAAAATGTTGGTGCCCACAAAGGGGCTACGTCGAAATATATTATTTTTGGTAAAAAGTTTTAAAGCTTATATATGTAGAATATAAAATGAATTCTGTTGCTTTGCATCTTTTCACCATCTAGACAGGCTCCGTTCAATTGGCAGTATGCTCTAAAATGTTTGGTTCTCGTTTGAATTTGCACCGCCTCTCATCTGTCAATCAAAAAGTAATCAAAAGTAATCAAATGTAATATACTGTATTACAAAACTTTTTTTAAATAGTTACATTACTTGATACATTTTTATGCTAACTAATAATCTGCAAGCTATTACATTTTAAAAGTATCCTTCCCAACCCCGAATGCGACATATGAGATTGTATTAAATATTTCTGTTACAGTTGCCCTGACAACTTCAAGTTTTTGACCCACAGCTCCACCCTTGATTAGAAGAGTGTCTATGTTTAATCTGCATAACACAGCAGATGGAAATGTGCACAGATTTGCATTTCTTTAGCCAAATTGTCATAAATGCGCTTAAAATATGCGAATGAACTGGATGGAAACCCAGCTACCGACAGGCTTTACGACACACGAGATGTTGACACACACAAAGACTGTAGATAAAATATGCAGACCTCTGCATATCTCACAGTAGTATACCTTTGCCTCAAGTGTATGGTTGCATGTTGTGTGTATACATTTGTGGCATAACTTTCTCTCTCTCTCTCTCTCTCTCACACACACACACGCATGCACGCACGCACGCACGCACGCACACACACACACACACACACACACACACACACACACTCTCACACAGACACACACACTCACTTTTCCTTTGACTATCCCTCTTTCTCCTCCTCTCTCTTTCTACCTCTCCTCAACATTATAGCCATGCTTGCTCTTGCACTCAAACAGAGGCTGGTTGTAAGCTGCAGGCTACTTGTGCTTTGCATTCTTAAAGCATCGATTGGGGAAAGGGCAGACCCATATCTATAAATCACCCGCCCAAGACAGAGCTGCCACCACCGCGCTTTCCCAGGGACCCGCGCTCTCAGCATCATACGCAGAAGGAAAAAAGAGAAAAAGAAAAAGAATTACCCCCCCCCTACTCCCACAGCCCTCTGGTGTCCTGCACAGCAAAAAAAAAAATTACCTTCAGAGAGCAGAGTCTTTCTTCACTGCCTCTCTTGTGCGCTGACATGATTACCACCAACACCACCTTTATTTTCTACTTCCCCAGCACTTGAGCACACTCACAGCCAAACAAAGACTGCAGGCCAAAACCATTTGTCTCCTTGGCTCGAGGAACTCGTTAATTTATTTTCCCGGGCCTGATAGAGCCCTTTGGATAAAATTAAGAAGCTGTTGGGACTTGTGGCTGGAGTGATTTGTTTACAGTGGATTTGTCTGTAAGGGGATTTGTTTCAGCAACTTGGTGGTCTAGGATGTGATGGCACCATATTATGCACTATATTTGGAGTGACAGGCAGTATAGGCATACCTAGAGGGTGGTGAAAAAAAGGCTTGAACTGAGGTATTTTGGAACTGATGACAGAGGAGACCACATGTAGTCTCTGGATCCCTAATGACTCCAAACTGCCCATCTCTGTGATGAGATAAGATAGCACAGGGACTAGCAACGGCAGGTCACCCTTCTGTCTATATGGGGCTCAGGCATGCAAATAGCAGCAGTAAACAATTTCCCAAGCCATTTGTCTCTGTGATTTAAAAGGATGAAAACAGCACACTAAAATAGTTTATTTATTTATAACTAATTTTAGCACCCCTTGTTGAAACCCCACAGACTTTGAATCTAAAGTGATTCTAACTTCATGAAGGGAACTGTATGTAAGACTGACTAGCTGTGGGCTAGCGAGCTAAAATATTTCTTACTGCCCACCTCAAGTAGACTGGGGTAGTATATTATATATATATATATATATATCTGTGTCGATGACAGCCGTTTCAACAAGGTCACCTAAGATTCCTACCTTCCTACCATCCATGACGTCACTGGGTCCAGCTGGTTCAGCTCTCTCGACCTCCGCATCGGCTATTGGCAAGCAGAGCTGATGCCAGCAGCGTGCCCGAAGACCGCCCTCTCCAGGGGCTCTGGCATTTCTGAGTGCTCCAGTTCGGGCTGTGCAATGGGCCAGCCAAATTCGAGCGCCTGATGGAGAGAGTTCTGGCTGGTGTTCCCTGGAGCCGCTGTGTGGTTCACCTCGATGACCTCCTCCTGCATGCAGCTGTCTTCCGGGCTGCCCTGGCTAATCTGAAAGAGGTCTTTCCACGCCATCCGCTGAGCTGGCCTGTGGCTACATCTGAAAACATGCCACTTGTTCTGGAGAGAGTCCATGTTGGCAGCGTAGCAGGCATGTCCACCGATCCAGCAAAAGTGGCAGCAGTGAGTGACCAGTTCCCCGTGATGTCAGAGAGTTACGGAACTTCCTGAGACTGGCACCTTACCCCTACGCTAAGTTCAAGACTTTGCTGCGATAGCCAGCTCGCTACATCGACTGACGCAAAAAAGCAGCCGTTCCAGTGGGGAGGAGGCTGCACCAGTGCCGCCGCTCCCATAACGCGAACTACGCGCTGTGCGTAGGGCACCAAGTCCTGAGGGGGCACCAAAAAATAGGCAACTGAAAAATCATCATAGTTATAATAATTATAATGCCGATATTATTTCAGTATAGAAATATTAGGCACCTTTTAGGCATGTATATCACAAAACAGGCAGAACAAGAGATTGATTAATTGCTCAAAAAAAGTTACGATGGTGCCCCCCCAAATAAAATAAATAAATACAAATACTCACTCAACTTCCCAAGCTCGCCGTGGGTGCCCTTTCCTATCTCAGTGGCCTGACGAACTTTGACAGCAGGCTAACTTTTCGAAAATGGCCTCAAAAAGACAACAGGAGTCAGGGGCACAAAAAAGAAAGAGAAAGAAACTGCGAGATGATGCCCGTGCATCATTTTCAGGTAAGTCCATGTTTAATCATTGTTAAATACGGGAAATGTGCTGCTAATTTAATGGTTAGCCTATGCATACACCTCAAACTAGCTGACGTTATTGCTAATGTTAGCACACTCAAATATGTTATAACTTAGGTGCAAGTAGGGTCGCCAACCGTCCCGAATTGTCCGGGACATCCTGAATTATGGGTGATTTGTATTTGTCCCGTCAGGGACAGCTCCAGTCCCGTATTCCAATCACAGCCTTTTTTATTTGTATCCGTGAAAAGAGAAAAAAGATAAGTTTTTATCTGTGCCCTGGAGACAAGCGCCTCTCAACTGCACTTGACTCCACAAGCATTTGTTACTCCAACACGAACAGGTGAAACTTGTAGCGAGAGATCATTATGCCTCGACTGAAGGACAGACTGCCCCAACTCAAATAAAGTATCTTAAATCACGATTAAATTGGAAGCTTGCACATTGACTACTGGTTGTTTTCATATTTCATATCAGCATTCTTTACACATGATGAACTGCTGTTAATATGTGTGAATATGAACTCATGAATATAAGAAGTGTCACAGGCACCCATTATAATTGTAGAAGTTAAATCGAGGAGACTATAACATTCGCTAGATAACTAGCTATCATTTCCTGCAAATGGAAATCTTCCATTTAAATCGTTTAAGGTTATTAAAAGTTTCCTTAGCTAGTTAGCTAGCTAGCATAGCACCTTGATAACCATAGCAACCAGGAATCACATATTTAGCTGCAAAGTTATGGATATGTAGTGACAAGAGGTGTTTTAGCTGTTCTACATAGTGTGTTTACAAAGTAAAGTAAAATTCTGTGAATTTTCTGCTTCTAAATCTTTGCTTCATTGAAGAAGATTGCTTACTTGTATACTTCTGCTTTTAAGTTTGTATTTATGGATGACTATTTAATTTCTACGAAGATTTTGCACATCCCAATACTTGTGTGTATGTATGTTTTGGCTGTTCTGTGAACTGTGTTTACAAAGTAGATTTTCCTTTTTCGTTTCGTTTTTTCTTTCTCCGGGGGGGGGGGGGGGGGCATCATAAAGGAGTTATGCTTAGGGCACCAAAATGGCTAGCAGCGGCACTGGGCTGCACTGCTGCATTCGTCTGGCTCTAGGCTGCACTCATAGGCTCTCCTATGCTGGCATTTCCTGATCCTCAGCTGCCATTCATCCTCGACACAGGCAGATCGGTGACGTGAGCCTCGGGCTGCGCTTTCTCAGGAGATCCCATCTCAAGATCCTGTCCAGGCCCGGGTCCAGGCCCGAGTGGGGTAGGGTACCTGACTGCCATGGACAGCCATCTTAGCCTTGGACCCCAAGATCAAGGCTGTCCATTCCCAGTGGCATGACTTTACCATGCAGAAGGGGCTACTGTATTGACGCTGGCAGGCTCCTGGGGTTCAACACGACATCCTGCTACTACTGGTGCCTCCCTGCCTGCATGCCCAAGTCCTCCAGCCGGTCCATGGCTCGGCATTCGGCGTTGTAAGAGCAGCCAAAATGTTACCAATGATGTAAAACACCAGGCTGGAAGGTTTATACATGGCGGAACCTTATGGAACAGTTAAGCATTGGAGTGATAAATAAAGTAGTAACACTGGGAATTCGTCCATTGTGTTTGATTTTAATCAGTAACTTGTGTATGGTTTAATCTGGAACCTTCCACGTTCCTACAGATATTCTCTCCTTCTCTTGTTTGTTCTCCACTCCTGGAGACCACACCTCTCTGTTCACCGGCATTTCCAGGCCTACCCTCTTCTTATCTCGTAGCCAGGGACGGACCGCTAACGAAGACTACTGTAAGCAAGTTTAGCACGAGCAGCTAACAGAATACCTGTGTTATTGGGTTAACTGTGCCATCTAGCGGTGGCTTGTGTATTCCATGCTTTTGGGACCGGAACCACACTCGTGTAATGCAGTGACATGACTTTAAGCAGCAGTTCAGTAAACTCCATGCTGTAGTTCATACTACGACTCCGTGTGCTTTATTGTACTTGCAAACATGGTGTCAGAAGCTTGGGACAGTTAGTGACTTGACTTATATCACTACTGACGCAAGTTTTAAAGTTTTTATGAGCTGGAATCGAGGTGGCTAGAAAACGGACGAAACGAGCTAGTGCTAACCCAAAGATGACAACCATAACGAACCTGATTCCACCACCAGCAGAGATTCCGGCGACCAAGCAGCCAACTGGGATACGTTCAAGGAAGATTTCCAGGATTAAATATTGGCGTCCGGAATGAAAGATAAAGAGGTACAGGCAGCAACACTGAGGAGGGTCATGGGCAGTGAATGTAAGCATATCTACAAGCACAATCTGCATTTAACTGTAGACCAGCAGAAGGACGTTCCGAGCATTCTAGATGCGTTAGGGAAGTATTTCAAGCCCGCGGAAAATGTTATATTCGAGCGTTTTGTCTTTGGAAGCCAGAAACAAGAAGAGGGGGAAGTGATAGATGTATTTGTGACTAGGCTGCGAGAAAAGGCTGCTACTTGCAATTATGGAGAGCTAACGGAAGAACTCATAAGGGACAGGCTAGTCCTCGGAATAGCAGATGAAGGCACACGCCGCCGTCTGTTAAGGGAGAAAGACCTCACGCTCGCATCAGCTGTTGATATGTGTCGTGCTGCCGAACTCACAGATGTGCGCATGAGGGCTCTGGCCCATAAATCTGACGATACAATTCACGCAACTGACTTTAGACAGCCTATGCGCAATGGACACAAGTTCACCAAACCGCAAGTTAGAGAGAGTGAAAGAAACTGCAAGTATTGCGGACACCAGCACAAACCAGGGAGGGATGCGTGCCCTGCATCTGGTAAGACATGTCGCTTCTGTGGGACACCCAATCACTTTGCTAGCGTCTGTCTAAAAAAACAGTCGGGACAGTCTCGCTTAAATGCCGTGGACACTGTTAGAGAAACGGTACAGGATGATGATGATGAGGCAGAGGCGTACTTATATATGACCTCAGCGACTTCAATAGACAGGACACAAGGAAAGAAGTGGTTTGTGAACCTAAAAATTAATGCTGTCAGGCAAAAGTGCCAGTTGGACTCGGGTGCTTGCAATGTTATGAGCCTCAAAGAAAAGATGAGGGTGGCACCAAAAGGGAAAATGGCACCAAGCCACACCAGACTGAAGCTATACTCAGGTGAGGTCATGACTTCACTCCGACTGTTCAGAACACACTGCACAATTAAGGGACTTATTTACCCGTTAGACTATGAGATTGTGGATACAAACCAATACCCTCTGTTGTCTGGCTCAACTTGTGCCTCCAGGGTCTCTAACTAAGCAGCAGCTTATCAGCAGATATAATGAAGTTTTCACCGCACCCATTGAGTCACTCCCAGGTGAGGTCCACTTTGAGTTGGATGAGACCAATGGTGATTGTTAAGAAGCCCGATAAGATTCGAATCTGTATTGACCCAAGGCCACTAAACAAAGCACTCAAAAGACCTCACTACATCATGCCTACACTGGGCGATGTCCTCTACAAACTGCCCAAGGCCCGCATATTCTCACTAGTGGACGTGTCAGCCGTATGACCCCTCCTTAATTGTACGAATGCCCAGGACACAGAAGTACCAACAGTGTTTAATTATAAAAATAGTTTTATTTGTTATAACAAGTTAAAGATAATTTATGTTTCAAAAGCAGTCTTTTAAAACAAAGTAAATGTCCACAAGGAAAGTCCAGTCACAAACTGTCCGGCAGCTGGGGTCCGTTTGTGGTAAATCCAGCCGTGATCTGTCCAGTGTAGCCTGCAGAGGGATTGGAGGGCTTCCCTGGAATTCCCCAGTGATGTCAGTCACGGCCTCCCAGCACAGCCACCAACGCCAACACAAAAGGAACAATTATAACTCAGTCGGTTTAATATGCAACACAATAGGATTGGAGTAGATGTTTTACTTTCCTTTAGGCTGCATATTGGGAGCGTTGAGTTATAATTCACGTTGGCTTGTCGTCGTACCGATGGATTGTGTAGTTCCAATCCGGAAGTGGAAATCAGCAACCCTCGGATAAACAGGCACAAGATACACACTCTATAGGCCACGTAGTCAGCAGCAATGGAACGTTTAAAACGTCAGGAAAAGCTTACGTCCCTTAGTTTAGGAAGTGTGAGTATCGATCACCCAACAACGGCAGCTCTCCGTGACGATAGCGTGTTCTGGGCTGCTTCCATCCGCTGCAGCCCAATTCCTCCTTCCTTCCTTCCTCCAGTCCGTCCGTCCGTTCGTTCGTTCGTTCGTCACGGTTTCGCTGTCCCTGCCGGGCCTCTCGTAATCCAACAGCTCCCTGTTTATATACCCCACCTCCTTGCCCTCGCTCCCGTCGATAGGTAGGTTACTAATGGTCCAGGTATGTGTCCAGGTTCAAGCAATGAAGCAATCAGTGAGCCCCAAGGGGAAGTCTGTGTGGTGAACAGTGTTCTATGCAATTTAACTAGTGCACATTAATGGAGGATCACAATACACACAGTGAATACAAAAAGGGTGATACATTTCATAAGCACTCAAAAAGGCACAGCACACAATAATCACAGCAAGCTAGATACACACTAAACCATTCACCTAGTCCCAATAGGCTGACAGATGCACGTGAGGCCTTCCTTCAATGCAAGCTTGACAGGGAGAGCAGCTTACTCACCACGTTCTGGACTCCGTGGGGTCGCAAACGCTGGCTTAAACTTCCTTTTGGCATCTCTGTCTCGCCGGAAGTCTATCAGAGAAAACAACATGAGCTATTGGCTGGCCTAGATGGGGTGGAGCCATTTGCAGACGACATATTGATTGTTGGCTGTGGTGACTCGAACGACGAGGCCAACAGGGACCACGACACAAAACTCCTTGCACTCATGGAGCGCTGCAAGGAAGTCAGTCTGAAGCTTAGTCTAAAGAAGCTGCGATTTAAAGTTCAAGAGGTGCGCTTCCATGGCCACGTGCTTTCAGCGGAGGGCCTCAGGCCTGACCCCGAGAAGGTGAGGGCAGTTCAGGCCATGCCAGCACCAGGTGACGTCAAAGGAGTGCAGAGGTTTCTAGGGTTTGTCACATACCTTTCCAAATTCATGCCACGCCTCTCTGAGGTGTGCGAACCATTGCGTCGTCTCATGGACAAGGAAGTACCATGGCACTGGCTTCCAAAACATGATGCGGCAATGGCTGAAATTAAGCGCTTAGTGTCGGCAGCACCAGTTTTGAAATATTATGATGTCACCAAGCCAGTCACAGTGCAGAGTGACGCGAGCCAAAACGGTTTGGGATGCTGTCTTTTGCAAGATGGACAACCAGTGGCATTCGCCTCTCGGGCACTTACACCAGCAGAGCGCAACTACGCTCAAATCGAAAAGGAGTGCCTGAGCATAGTGTTTGCCTGTCAACGATTTCATTACTACCTCTATGGCAGAGGTGATGTGACTGCAGAAACAGACCACAAACCACTCATTGCCATCTTTAACAAGCCCCTCCTCAGTGCTCCAAAAGCGACTCCAAAGCATGCTAGTCACTCTTCAGGGCTACAGCCTGAATGTGGTATACAAACCTGGCCCAGAGATGTATCTAAGTGACACACTGAGCAGAGCCACGACACCCCCACACAGCTCAGACCAGCTTTACATACGGCAGTCAGTATGCTCGGTAACACAGCAGGAAGCTGAACTGATAGACCAAGCGGAATACCTCAATGTTACAAGCCAACGCTTGGCCAAAATCAAACAATACACAGAGACGGATGAGCACCTTCAACTTCTGACGTCAGCAGTTCTGAAGGGCTGGCCAGACCAGAGAGGGGAAACGGCTGTCGCTATCAGAGAATACTGGACTTTCAGGGATGAAATTAGCGTGCAAAATGGGGTCCTTTTCAAAAGTGACAGGGTCATCATTCCCAAGAAGCTGCGTTCAGAAATGCTGCGCCGTATTCATTGGAGCCATATAGGTGCAGAGGCCTGCTACATACAGGCTCGGCAGACACTCTTCTGGCCCAACATGCAAGGAGAAATCAAGGACTTTGTGGGCCAATGTGCGACATGCAATGAGTTTGCTCACAACCAGCAAAAAGAGACAATGATGTCACACCCACTTCCTAAGCGCCCTTGGCAAATAGTAAGCATGGACTTGTTTAACTATGCAGGGAAGGATTTCTTGCTTATCGTGGACCATTTCTCAGACTTTTGGGAAATAGAACACCTTCCTGACCTATCTGCAGAAACGACAATCAAAAGGTGCAAGGCCCAATTCGCCAGATATGGTCAACCTGATTGTGTGATCACAGACTGTGGCCTTTTCCGTCAGTTTGCCCAACACTGGGGATTCGAGCACGTCACCTCATCACCACGCCACCCAAAGGCGAATGGCAAGGCCGAATCGGCCGTGAAGATTGCAAAAAACATCTGTAAGCGTGCTTCGGGAGCCGGAGATGATGCATGGAGAGCCATCCTGCTCTGGAGGAACACACCGACAGTGGGCATGGATAGCAGCCCAGCGCAGCGGCTCATGGCGCGCAGACTTAAGACACCTCTACCAGTGACTGATGAATTACTTGAGCCATGTGTTGTTCCAGGTGTGAAAGAGAAAATTCAGTACAAAAGACAAGTTGCTAAACACTACTACGACAGATCTGCCAAAGACCTCCCAGAGCTACGGATTGGGCAGAGTGTAAGAATGAAGCCTCTTCCAGGTGATAGAACGGGAAGGTGGCGCCGCGGCATGTGTCTCCAGCAGATGGCACCGCGCTCATATCTTGTGGAGGTAGATGGCACCACATACCGCCGCAATGGAATAGACCTGCGGCCAGCAGAGCCCATTCCACCTCAGGTGTATGTGCAGCCTGAAAGCATGGCCCCCAATATCACGTCCAGCAGGGACAGCGTACCCGTTCAAGAAGACACACCAGTGCCCAATAGCACGCCGCTGAGCCCAACAACTCTTCAACCCACTCAGGTCGCTGATCAGGCACATCTGAATCCCGCAGAGACTCCGGTGCGACCAGTGAGCTACACAAGGAGTGGCAGGCTCACCAAACCCCCAGAGAGACTCAACCTGTGAACTGTGAACTTTCACACACTACACTACATACTACACTACACTTACAAAAAAAAGGACAAGATGTTGTTGTGTTATGCTTATGCAAATGTGTTATAGGGCTAGTTAAAGCCCTGGTGAGGATTGAACATATAGCCTAAGTTTTATTTCCGTGCCTGGGTTCGTATAAAAGTTTATCGCTGGGCTTAACTAGTAAGGCCTTTAAGAAACTTTTAAAAGGGGAGATGTTATTGGGTTAACTGCGCCATCTAGCGGTGGCTTGTGTATTCCATGCTTTTGGGACCGGAACCACACTCATGTAATGCAGTGACTCATACTAGTTGTCGCTACACGATGGTAGTCCTTTGGCGGATAGTAGTCCCTCACTTTGCGCATGCTCAGACACAAACGGTTTACGGCATAAGGCTCAACATAATCGCGCATGCTCAGACAACAAAACGGTTTACAGCATAAGGCTCAACATCAACATCAACATATCTGGCTTGTCTTAACGCATAATGTAGGTTTATTTAACGTAATATTTAATAATGTTGTAAACGGTTTAAACGTCAACATATGGGGCTTGTCTTAACGCATAATGTGGGTATATTTAATGTTATATTTAATTATGTTGTAAACGGCTAACAGCATAAGGCTCTACGTCAACATATGAAACAAAACTGGGGAGAGACTTTTCGATCCTCCACCTCATCTGTTTTGTCCACTGTGACAACATCTTCTTTGTTTTTAAATAAATGGTCATGTTTTCCAAAAACTGGCTTTCGTCGCTTTTCTCCATGATTGAAAACGGATCTGTCGTTGTGACGCATGCACGCGCGGCTTCGCTGTCGACAGTGTCGCAAAATGACGCATGCGCAATGTGAGGGACTACTATCCGCCAAAGGACTACCATTGTGTAGCGACACTAGTTCATACTACGACTCCGTGTGCTTTATTGTACTTGCAAACAACCTGCTAGCTAACTGTGCAACCGAAGCAAAACAAAGCACGACATCTGTCGGCGGGGAAAACGCATTTCCTAAGGAATGCGTATTGAAACCGGATATCGTCACTTTACTCCGGTCTCTGGTTGGATAAAACTTGTCAACAGAAATGGACAAGGACCTTTGATTTATTCTTTAGGAACCATGCCGATGCCTGACTTAATGTTGTATGACGCTGTTGAAGTTCAAGTTCAACATTAATAGCGATTGAATTACCCTTGTGTCGTGTAATCGCTAGCGGTAAATAAACGTTAATAACTTGAATGACTGATTAAGGATATATGTTACACATCACAAACACACGTAATCGATGGGTTTTGGGGGAAATGAGGTAATTGGTTAGCTTAAATTGCAGTATCTTAGGCGAGCTAATGGACCTGGCTAGCTATAGCGGAATTAACAGTGCTAGCTTTGTGTTTGGTCATATAGCTTTGTAAAAGTTCGGTTAACAAGTCACTTGTGTGTTTAGTTGTATGACTTCTTAAAAGTTCGGTTAACAAGTCAATTGAGCATTAAGCCACCTGACTATAATGGGTCTATTCATATCAACATGCTGACGTTATACTTATTAGCAGCGAGGCTAGCTAGCTACTATGTGTTCCAATGGATTGTTGGTCTAAGCGTTAGCTTCAGTTAAGACCTACAATACTCTGCAACATTCGTGTACCACATGAACAACTAACCGAGTCAAGGTAGACATATAAAACGTTTTGTAGATAGCTTTATTCACATAAGCCGTATAACTTCACAAAAATAATAATAATTTAAAGAAAACCGATCGTTTGCATGTCAGGCGATCAACACAACTTCTCAACTAAAAAGTAAAGGTCCTAATCAAACGGAGTAAAGTGACGACTTCCGGTTTCAATACGCATTCCTTAGGAAATGCGTTTTCCCCGCCGACAACATCACCAAGACAAACTGCAACGGAACGAGCGATTGAATCCTCCGACCTAAACTGCAGTGTAACAAAGATGACATCACAGCTAGGACAACTTTCTTCATCTACGGACATCATCATCTTTTCTCTCTGGCTCATCAGCGTCGGATCCGCTAGCACGACCCTTTTCACAAAGGACTGGTAACTCCGACATAACTGGGCATTTAGCTATCTTAGTATACTCACTACCTGGCTAAGCTTGTAATACAGTGTTAATTTCGTTGACGAAAACTATGACGAAAAATATGCGTTAACGACCTTTTTCCAATGACTAAAACGAGACTAAGACATGACGAAAACGGATCTTTGAAAATAAAAACTATGACTAAATCTATTTTAACTTTTGTTGACGAGACGAGACGAAAATGTTGGTGGTTGACTAAGTCACAATTTATTTTTTCTAAACTTGTATGTACATCATTGGTTGAATGTTGCCCGGTCCTGTATCTATCCCTCCTCCACTCCCTGAGATGACCCCAGACAAGTGACGCCCTAACAAACGTTATGATGGCTCAAGGTCAAGCACTCGGTACTGGAAGAAAAAGAAGAATAGATATCTGGACAGTCTTTAATTATAACTTGACAGAAAATACAACACAATGCACCGCAATCACGGAAGAGAAACCTTGTGGCTTCAAAATAGGTGGGAAGAACACAACAAGAGAGGCACCTGAAAGCGCACAAGACAACCCTGCAATTTATGCCAAGGTAAATTAGCTAGTAACTGTCAAGGATAATTAGCTAATGTTAACTAGTTATTAGAATATATTAGCCAACGTTAAGTTAACTTCAAAGGGGCAGTCGAGTGTAAAGGTTGTGTCAGCTTGGATAACTAGCTAGTAATTTTCGATTGAAACCTCCTGTTAGCATTGGAAAATGATTTCCAAAACGTTTAGCTAGCTAACGTTGGCTAACTATGAGGTAGCATAGCTAAGTTATACTAGCTATCGATAGCTAGCTAAGTTAGCTATCGATAGCTAGCTAGTAAACGCATTGCAGAATGGAATATAGGACAGGCCACGCACGACATTAATCAAGAAAAAATATGTGATTGGTTTACATATCCTTCCTTGTCTATTTATGCAATTGTTATTATCATTGGCACCACTTTCAACTCTCAAAACTATCCGTCTAGCTAAATCTGTTGGTTCATGTGGAGGATATGTGGTTGATTTAACTCTAAGGTCAGGAATCTTCAAAATCTAGACTCGATATTCTCTTATATTTTAATGATAATACTGTTAATTAAGTATTGCCTTAAAATGATTATTTACATTGAATTAATTGGAATTAAGCTGTAGGCATATACTAGGAGATCTGTATCTTAGAGACTAATTGCATTGCATCCACAATTTATGTACTGCAAGCTTCACTATTATGCAGCTGTAGACACAACACAAGGGGTCACTGGGCCTGAGAAGGGAAGGAAAGGAGTTTAATGTGGCTATAAGATGGACTTTTAAATGTGACTAAAACTAGAATAAAATGTAATGAGACTTCGTCGACTAAGACTAGACTAAAATGTTCTGAGTTTTCGTCGACGAAAACTAGACTAAAACTAAGGAGGATAAAAATGACTAAATGTGACAAACTAATGTGCATTTTCGTCTCAAGACTAAGACTAAATCTAAAATAGCTGCCAAAATTAACACTGTTGTAATACCTTTGCCATGGTTTATGTACTTGATCTGTCTTGTTCCCCGAACATAAATGTTGATATATATTCTCATGGTTAGTTGGTAGTTGGCTTCGCCATGCCATCCAAGGGTTATCATTAGTATTTCTTCTCAGAGACATAGGGTGGTCTATTTAGTATTACACAAGAATGAATGCTGCCAACCTCTTCTATTCAGAACTCCAAAGACTTTCAACCTTGCTATTAATAAGGTAACTTTGGTTGTAGTTATTCATTTAATTATTAATCAGAGTTCCAAATTGATAGTGAAATATATTTTCTGAGACTGATATATTCGATGAGACTGCTTTGTGGGTGATATTTATTTTGACCACTGTGGAAGACACTACACTTTGTGTGACGCCCCCTAGGTGTTCAACATAATTGATCTGCCGTTGTGTTGAATGGTTGATGCCTGTCCGGTGAGACTACCAACATATTAGTGCTGTTGTCAGGATAGTACCAATG
The DNA here is from genome assembly GCF_900700415.2 of Clupea harengus. NCBI lineage: Eukaryota > Metazoa > Chordata > Actinopteri > Clupeiformes > Clupeidae > Clupea > Clupea harengus. Next base: position 19,917,604 of record NC_045158.1, on the reverse strand, counting down.
TGTCTTGGTGACCCTTGTGAAGACCCTATTACTGTTTATACACAATTGCACCCACATTTACCCGGTGCCTGCTCACAAGGTAAGGTACCTACATTATTTTGGTGCTCTCATGTGAGGATGGTACTCATTGTACCTACAATATTGTGGAAAGCACAATTGTAGATCAACTCCATTCAATTATTAGATTACCTACAATATTACCAAACAGTATATACGCCAATTGTTCTTAAATCTTAATTAATGTAATGGCATGGCAAAGAAGCAGGTGATGAATGACTGATGATGAACTGCATCCGCAGAGTGATGGACTAGTTGAACGATTTAATTGCACTTTGGCAAATCAGCTAGCGATTCTGACCAGCTGCTGACAGCAAGACTGGGACCAACATCTGCCCCTGGGCCTACCGAACGACAGTGCAGGGGTCTATGAAGTGCACCCCCGCAGCCCTCAGGCGTGGGAGAGAACTGCAAACCCTCCAGAGCTGGAGGTGGATGGTGAGTCTGGACTGGACTATTTTCCCAATCTGCAATCTGAAGCGCACAAGTTGGCAAGGCGGCCACTGCACGAGGCCGGGGCTCGACAGATAATATTAGGGAAGACTTCTCTGTGGAGAACAGGTATGGGTATACTGTCCTGAGAGTGTCACTGAAGCTGGAGTGTCAGTGGGTCGTATCAAGTCCTGTTGTAGCTAAACTGAAGTTTACAGATTTCAGCTGGTAGGGCTGAGAAGGACAGTGGTCTTCCAGCACAACCAGATGGCTCCATACTGGCCCCTGGATTGCTTCAATCTGTTAGAAAGACGTAAGGCGTTAGTGTCTCCATCAATATCGACTTCTAATTATTTGTATAATTATGTTACATTATTATACATTAACTTAGTCGAGGGAAATATACTCCTTTAGTTCTTCACATGAGCAGAGCTTTTGATCTGATAAGCCAACCATAAATGTGAACCCTATGCTGTCTAAATCCTGTCAGGCACCATTGAGGTACTTTGACATGCCTTGACATTTTTATATTTTTTCCCCATCTAAAAACTTTGCTCCCAGCGCGCTGCATATTATATTATTTAGCTCAAACTCAGCAACAATAATCTGAGAGCAATGAGAATGTCATTATCATAATATTCGGTTAAATGAACTGTAAACACACAGTTTTCAAAACCCTATTTCCAGAGGTTTTTTTCAAAGCTGCTGAGATATTGTAAAAAAAAAAAAACTCACTTAGAGTTTGTGGCGAAGACTTCAGAGCTGTCAACATTTTAGACACAAGTGTTAACTACACAGAGGTAATTATAGCATCCTCAGTTTCACATAGTTTGATCACTAAACCTCTATAAGTTTGAAGTGACACTGTTTCTTTTGAAAGTCAGTGGCCAATATCATGCATATGGATGAGATAGGTGTTAGTCACAGGTAAGCCCTACTCCCCACTGTCAAAGGTAATGGCCAATCAGTCTGGAATGTCATTGTGGCTTTCTCTGACCCCTGCACAATCATTTTGCAAAGTAAGTTCAAATTGCAAGAATAGTAGAGCAGATAAAGGCCTTTTAGTTTATTGAAAATGCTACGGTCCAAATCCAAACATGCAATGGACCCAATTTTAGTGTATAGAAGATGCAACACAGTGCATAGGAGCTGTTATTTTTTCACACTCTGTTGCTATTTCTAGTTATTTTATTTTTGAATGTTTAAAACTAAACATCTTACAAATAGCACCTTTGATAACCATGCACTGTCCCAGTGTCTCTCTGTATCTCAAACCGGGCCCATGCCCTAACCACCACACCAGAGCCTTCCAACCTCCAGCATGTGGTCAGCGCTGTAGTTTCCTTTCCCAGCTCTTGAAACCCTTCCCTCCGTTGAGCAGACGGCGTTGGGCAGATGTAGAAGTATGTGCCGCCATGCAAGAGGAGCCGCAGTGGTGACATATTGATTTGTGAGTCCAGAGCCAGCGGTGTCAGGCCTCATAGTGAGCTGTCAGCGAGTTCACTGGAGGACTGACATGGCTTCTCTCCCCTTCATTTCCCGATGGCTCCTGACATGAAAATACAACCGTAACTATCAGCGCTACAGTGCTCTCCCATGAATGCTAAAGCACTCCTCGCTTTGAAAGTTTTGGGGGGCACATTTGGGAAAAAATTAAAAAGCTGGAGGGCTTTTTTTTTTAGAAATGAGCTCTAGCAGTGTTCATTGTGAGAAGTTTCCCCAGCATTCATGAGCAGATGAAAAAGATAATTTGTATCAGCTGAAATGTACTTCCTGACTGACCCAAAGACATAGAAGTAATTCATAATTTGATATATTATTACACCAGATTTACTAGGGATATGATTATATCTCCATGATATAGATTGATCTTTGAAGTGAAAGCCTTGACATATTTCAGATTTACTCAGACAGCCTGTTCATGAATCCTAATAAAATTGCCTTCATTCCATGATTAAAATAAATAACATCTTAGAATCTCATTAGGAAGAATACACTCAGTTACAAAACTGATGTCTCTATCCAGATGATATGTGGTAGCAGATTTGAACATAACTATGGGGTATACCGGTAGTCACCTGTCAGGTTTGAGCTTGTCAATAACACAAGAGTCTAGAGATATATATCACCCCAATTAAATACATTGAGTTCAGTTGAAAAGATGATCATGTTCAGACAACTACCTCCTTGTTCCCCCTCATCACGGTCAATGAATCAAGACCCATTGCGGTTATTAATGGCAAACTAGTTGATCAGGTCGCAGTTATGACACTGCAAGTGTTAAATACAACTTGCTGGAAATACTGAGATGACACCGGCTCCCAATGCAGGGTTTACAACAGAGTATTTCAATGGATGCTGGGTTCAAAGACTGAGTTCAGGAATAATGGAGAATGCTCCTCTTGGCAGCCTACTTAACCATACTGATATGAGGAGAAATCAGAGAGGAAAACGGATCATATGTCACTACTTAGGGGATAGAAAGACAAGTTATGCAACTGAAACCTTACCAAACAACAGCTCAACATGAGACCACTTTGAGAAAAATGAAGGGGAGAGTGGATTTCTAGAAGAAGTTAGAATGTAGGTGGCCACATAAGATTGCATAGGTAAGTATGACATACAAAAAGACACATGTATAAATGAGTGGAGAGAAACATTTGGTTACAAGAAAAGACTATGTATTTTGTTATTAGACTCTGTACACAAGGCTATATACCCAACACAATGGTGCAAACCTTTGCACATCAAGAGACAAATCCATTTTAAAGGAATGAGAAGTTTTTTTGTTCTTTCTTTTTGGATGGACAAACATACACTATATGCACACATGTACACAAAACATCTCATCCATATGTGCACTTCAGTATCTTCAAACACAAATACAAATTTATACCGTGCATCCCACGTGGAGTCTCATCTCCTCTCAAAACCCATCGCAACAATAATCAAAACTGATTTATTTTGTGCCTGTTTCCATGCCTGACCCAGTTTCGAAGGCTAGAACCTCGTCTGAAAAGCTCTGCGGGGTGATGATTACGATGTCAACATCTACAGGTAATAAAAGAGGACCACTTTTTTGTGTGGAGGGCTGTCAATTTCCACCTTCTGCTACCCTCTGCAGGGTGAGTACATTTCTGAGAGCAAAAAATGTGGTGCTTTTGAATCTGCTTATAAGTATAGGCAATTCAATGATTTGTTGGAGAGGGCAAAAGGGAGAAAATAAATACTCGAACGGCCTATTTGGTTGCAGATTGGAGTCCTTTGCCCCTGCATTCTTCTTGTGATGCCATTTTGTTAAGGGCCCATGTGCATGCTTTTGATAACAGATGCTTTCAAATGGCCAGCCATCAGTCTTCGGAATGTGGTTATGATGGCTTGGATTTTTCTCCTTTTCTCCTTACATTTCATATATTTCATGTTTAATTGGATTTTGTTCCAGACAAAAAAAAAAAAAAACGGTGCGACTTGTTGTTGGCTTGGCATTTATTAGCTATCGCCACGCTGAAGTGGGACTATCGATTTCTTGGGCGGATAGATGGATGATCTTCAGTGGGCCCGTGTTGACATCAGACATATTGAACACATTCTAGATGCAGTAGAATAGGATTCTCCATCATTTATACAATTGCCTACGTGTTACTGCACCTCAAGGTTGATGTCTAATCTTAAGGCTATTGTTTCGCTCTCTCTCCTCACAAACACAAAATACACTGAAATACCCTTTACAACAAATACCCCCTCTGGAGAGAGTGTGTTGTATTCGCACAGAATTCTTATACTTTTGTACTTTACATTTTGTGCAGCACTGTCATTAAAATGTCCCCCTATGTCACTCTTTAGTCTTATGTAACTTCCGACCTCGCTGTCCAAAGCTGGTTAATCTCATTCCTGGAAGCCTTCTTTCCGGGGCCGGTCCATGTGTAATAAAATAATGAACATGGTAATTAATACCGAGTTGGAACCCCAAGGTGAGCTCCTCTGCCCAGCCTTCTGAACTCTGTTCTGGTCTTCCCATCACATGGGACGGACTCCTGTTATCTCATTCTTTTTGTGCAGTGGGTTGAGAAGAAGGCGGACATGGACGAGGCTACCCCTCAAGCCTGGCTTAGCTTTGCCTCCCTCATCCAGGCCAGATCACCAGGGACCACAGGGCTACTTTTACAAGGCCCCTGTAACACAACCATGCAAGGCAGTCATTATCCATCTCCTTTTGTGGGGGAGGGGGGGTGCTTTAGAGTAATTGCACCTTATACAGAAATGAGAAGGCATTATTAAATGGTGTTAAACATTAAGTACATTTAGTAATGCTTAAATTACATTCATGACCATGGCTTCTGTTCAGCCTGTCTGCCTCCCACATTGAGGCAAGGTCTTCAGGAACTTTGCAACCCCTTCTACAAACTTCTGTGACCTCATGACTTTTAGAAATATATTCAGTTTGATTAACCCTCAAAAATGAAACGTGCCAACAGACAGATGGCCGTTTGTTTATGTACCAACAGTAATGCTAGTCATATTCTAGGGCAGGGGTGCCCAATGTGTCGATCGCAAAGCTTATGGTGGTAGATCGTGTCATTAAAAAAAAAAAAAATAAAGTTTTTTTTTTTCTATAAATCGCCAGATCACAACGGAAGTCATTTAAGGTTACCTTTCTTATAGAACAGATATAGCTTTTTCGTGTATTAAACAAAATAAAAAGCCTTATGTTATTTAGCTGTGAATAATGAAGGAAGCAATAAATCCGATTAATATCCAAACCCTTGAGAGCTGTTGCCATGGAGATTTAACGTTACTTTCTGTTTGAAGATAAGGTAGCAGCGAGTGTTGAAGAATGGATGACTTGAAATTGGATGACTTTAAATTAATATATGAAATTGAACAACATCAACAACTTTACGGATAAAATAAATAAACAAGGATAGCAAAACAGATTGATACGCATAGAATGAGAATGGCAGAAACGCAGGTAGGACGTCAGATGACGAGACAGATCACAGTGACACAGGCTGTTTTTTTCCCCTCATATGTGAAGGCTGATACATTCATAACATTTTATTCAGTCTTACTGATGGTCCTTCTGTAATGCCAACAGGTGCACTGTGTTGTGGATCAGTTTTGTAGTCCTGGTAATCTTTTGTTTAGCATATTGGCAAGGTTATTTATTTTTGTTCTTGATGAATGAATGTTTGTTTATTAATCAGTTATTTTTCAACAAATAACTAAATCATAATTACATAGAGGAAAATTCGCAACAAACACCTAAAAACACAGCAACTTTCATCTGAACTCTTTGGAAAAGCTCCCTCGAAATCAAGAATTTTAGGCCGCCACTATCTCAAATAAGGTCACCAATATCACCATGATTCCTTTAAGTGTCGGTGCCCCCCCCCCCCTTTTTAGCCATGCATAGTCTCTCTATTTATGAACATGTTTTGTGGTAGATCATTTTTAGTTTGTCATTTTAAAAGTAGATCACAAGCCAAAAAAGTGTGGGCACCCCTGTTCTAGGGTATGCAGTAATGCAAAATTCAAAGGTTAAAGAGAACCTATTATGCTTTTCTGTTTTTTCCCTTTCCTTCAGTTTGTTATAAAGATTTTTGTGCATGTAAATGGTCTGCAAATTTACGAAGCCCAAAGTACACGCCAGAGGGAGTAACTGTCTCCCACAGTAACTACTTTTCTCAGTTACCAGTAATGCCCTTTTCCTTTGTAACAAGATGATGCAATCCCATTACACAATCCTTATTGCCCACTTAGCTGAAAAATCAGAGCATAGACTAGGCTCGTTTGGAGGCACCAAAAAGACAGCTGTAACATTTCAGACAGAGGGTGAACAGATATACAGTATGAGAAAAATAATGTTTTTGGAACATTGAAGCATTTAAATCTATTCTAGTGAACACTGAACTATGAAGATTGAAATTGAGCATAATAGGCCTCTTTAAATGGTGTATAGAGCTGCCATTGCCCAGGGCTGTTTTTTTTACGATAACAGTGTCTCTTAGCATTTTACAAAGACTTGAATAGTATACCTTACTACTAATACTACACTTTTCCCAAACCATCTCTTAAGAGTCCCCTAAGTGAAACCTTCCTATGTACACCTTGATTTACATTTACATTTACATTTAGTCATTTAGCAGACGTTTTTGTCCAAAGCGACGTACAAGGGAGAGAACCGCCAAGCTAAGAGCAATAAAAACCTGGTGTAACAATAAATACTACTTTACATAAGAAATAGAAAAACGACATAGAAAAGAAAAAGAAGTGCAGGAATGTAACTGCTGTAAGTGCAAGTTAAGCACTAGTCAAGGTGCCAGTTAGGAAGGGAGGTGCTCGGTTACTTACGTAACCTCGGTTCCCTAAGCAGGGACCAGATATAACAGATGGGACATGACGTTAGTCACGGTTCCAATCGAAACATTTATTCATTCACGCCTGAAAGGCTGCGATTCGTCCATGCTCTCTCCTGAGCCCGCCCCCTCAGGAGCCTATAAATTGGGGAGCACGGATCGAATCATCCTTGGAAAGAAAACTGAGCGTAGAAGTACAAACCAAGGGCAACACTGTACACGCAACTCTTGTTATATCTGGTCCCTGCTTAGGGAACCGAGGTTACGTAAGTAACCGAGACGTGCGATATAACAGATGGGACCGTATACATTCCCGCGTGATAATACAGTGGCAGCCAATCACACACACCAACTTACACATTGCTTTTGCCCTCCCAGAGGTTCATACAGCAGCTGGAGGTGAACATTATAGGGCACATCCTTTATACATAGGCGACAGGGATCAGTGATCCCTCGCCTGTAGGAAACCAACCCTAGAATGGTTAATTCGCAACGTAACACGTAGGCGCTAATGAACACATACATCATTATATCGTTCTCAGGCCAGAGGATTCAAAGATCGCCTGCCTGTAGAACACCTTGTAAAAAACTAGGTTCAGCCACATCTAACATATAGAATCTAATGAAAGTGTGGCGAGAACTCCAGCTTGCAGCTTTACAAATTTCTTCCACTGAGGCTCCTTTCAGTATGGCCCAGGACGCAAAAGGAGGAGGCGAGAAAACTGCTAATTTAATCACCTGATTGCGGAATGGGTTTGCCACCACTTTAGGTGTGTAAGCAGCATTAGGTCGCATAACCACTTTGTCCCCAGCGATCAAGAACTGAAGGCACGATGGGCTGACGGACAGGGCTTGCATGTCACCAACACGCTTTGCTGACGCCAATGCCAGTAACAGCGCTGTCTTTAAAGAGACAAATTTTATGTCCACCGTCTCCAGGGGCTCAAATGGAGGCCCTGTGAGAGCACGTAACACAACCAGCAGATCCCATGAGGGTATGAGGTGTCTATCAGGCACCCTGAGCCTACTCACACCCGCCATAAAGCGTGACGCTCGCGAGTGACTGCCCGCCAAGTACACCTTGAGAGTGGAAGCCGCCTTCCCCTCATCAAACAACTGCTGTAGGAATTATAATATGACGCCCACCTCGCAGTTGACGGGGTCGCGCTGACGCGCAGCTCGGGCACTCTGTATCGTAGCCACCACCGCGTCTGACAAGCCTGAAGCTAGGAGCCTGCTCCTTTCAGGTGCCAGGCCCTGAGACGCCACAGTTCTGGTCGGGGATGCCAGGCTAGTCAGGGACTTAGCCAGCTAACCAGCTAGGATAGCGACTCTACTTTCTTAACAGTAAGTCGAATCTTGTAGCACTCGGAGCTAGTGAAGGTAAAAAAAAAACGAATAAGACACCAACTCTCAATTGAGCGTAAAGCACACAAAACTCAAAACTTAACGAGCGTACAAATGAAGGTCACTCAGATTGTAGTACTTCGGGTCGAAGTTTTCAAAGAGGATGATTCGATCCGTGCTCCCCAATTTATAGGCTCCTGAGGGGGCGGGCTCAGGAGAGAGCATGGAGGAATCGCAGCCTTTCAGGCGTGAATGAATAAATGCTTCGATTGGAACCGTGACTAACGTCATGTCCCATCTGTTATATCGCAGTCAACTGCGATAGGGAACGTTTGTTTTATCTGAAAACTGGGTCAACGTATAGCTAAGAGTAGTCCAGACCAATCTTAAGTATCTCTTTCAGAATGTATATTTAGCAATGGACATCCTGGGAAACACCTTGACACGTGAAGGTATAGCTTAACGGTATAACGAATGACGCAGCGTTGGGAAGGCTTTGGGAAACCCTGCCTAGGTCAGATAGGACGTTTGTAACCAAATGGCCTATATGCATTGGTTTATAGATGCCTTATGGCTAATTCATTTCTACACTTAAATTAAACACTGAAGTTTAAATGTTTCTAAAATAACTATAATACATGATGAACACTCTGTAAGCTAAAATAACAAGCCTAACATAACTGTAAATCCTTCATTGAGAACACTGAACATATGCTTGCCACAATAAAACATGAAAAAAACATCAGCCTCTAGTTATGTTCGCTCTGCGGCTCGGCATGCAAACAATGTCTTGAAAGATTTTATTTTTTATTTCAAGTGTCTGGAATGAATATGCGCGCACGTCTTTGATTATCAGTGACCTTTCCATGCTTGCCTAATGTTGCCCTTTAAAGCAACATCACTTTTATTTTTTATTATCACAGAACTAAAGGCCTGGTTTCAACCACGGAAACAAGTGTCTCCTCTGACATATTTTATTTGCCAAAGTTGAAAGAAACAGTGATGGAAAGTGAAACAGGGGGAGAGAGGAAAAGGAGGGGAGAGAGATGGTATAGAGTTCCTAGTCATGCTTTTGAAAATAGAGGCTGTCTTTAAACATTTTACTTCAAAGTGTCTGCCACTTCTTCTAGCCGCTGGTGATGGTGCTTACCTTTAATTCAGTGACGTTTTGGCAAGGGGGGGGGGGGGCTCTTTGAGGTGGGGTTTATTTCGATAAAAAAATCCCGTTTTAACTAGAGGCAATCTGCATGTTCTCCCTTACTCTTTCATATTTTCTTCTTTGGTGTACTGTGAAAATTGAAGACAGAGTGTTGGTAGGTAATTTGAAATGTTCCCACAGCAATATGTGACTACCATATAAATAATATCGGTATGTATGCGTCTCTTTGTGTTTGTGGACATGTTTGTCTTTTCATGTGGTGCAAGTTGCTTTAGCTATAATGTGTTTGTGTTTGTGTGTGTGTTTGTGTGTAGATAAACACTCAAATGTCAGCTTTTATTTTAAGAAGCACATGACTTCATGTCAAAGTTTTGAAACACCACTATTATTGTATTGTATTGTTCATTTCCCCCACTCTTGATAAAGCTGTGTGAATACAAACTATGGCTCTTATATGTCATCTGAGCTGTCTATATGTTCCTCCTATTTCACCATCATCGGTTTACGGTAATAAAGATCTACCTAGGTGAAATTTCCTACAACCTTCCTTCACATTAAATTCCTCAGAAGGAGGCTAAATTGTGCTCTTGGGTTAAATTAGAAGTGTGTTGTGCTTCATTAAAATTTGCCATCTCCATAATCAATAAATCTTCTTTCGGATGAAGGAGCAATCACCCCTGTGCTCTCTTGAAAAGCCTTGTCTCTTCATCTGCAATTAAGTGATTGCCAGCAAAAAAAAAAAAGGCCCCTTGTTCTTTACTCTGGGGGAATACAGCCTGAAGCCATGCATTGTCATTAGGGGAATAAGACACGGTTCCCTCCTATTCACATCTTCACGTGTAAACAGGGGCGTCACCTTTGTGTCACCATAACAACACATCCCTTGTTTGTTCTTGTGATTATTTCACACGCTGTTGCTGCCAGGTGTACAGCAGAACACGGAGCCAAGCATCCGCTCTCAGGTGCCCATATGTATTGAATGAGTGTTTCAATTAAGCAATATAACTGAACATACCTCAGGTACCAATGGGACAACATGTCCAAAACACATATGAATGAGGATTGAACACGAGACATTTACACTGGCTCAGTGGCGTTTCTACATTAGGGGCAGGTGGGGCACTGCCCCACCAGATCCAGATGACGCTGTTGTGCAGAAAGCTCAATACATTCGTACTTCGCGGCAAAATATATATATATTTTTTTTTTTATGCAAAGTAGCGTGAATATATGTGTGAATAAACTTGACTCACAAGCATTATTGTTTTGGAGTAATTTGATTTGTGTGTTTTTCTGTCTGTTTGCTTGTTCTGTGAAATGCTGCTCTCCGCTGTCCCTCCCTTTCCGGTGGGGCAACGGCCCACGCTGCCCCACCGTTACCATGGAAACACCAATGAACGTGAACCACACAGGCCAAAGCGGTGGGGCACTTTCAGATGTGCCCCACGAAATCTGCCTGGCAACTAGACTGGAATAATGCGAAAACCGCGAGACCTGTACCCCGTGACTAAGAAGAAAAAAAACATACAGTCAGATCAAAATCAGACAGATCAATGCCAGTAACGTTACTGCTAATTAGCTATCGCTAGTTTTCGAGTATTTTGAAAGTGTTTGAATTCAGCCTACAATGAATAATGTAGACTATTTGTTGAGGGTGCAATTTAGTACATTATCGTTGGAAGAAAAATTAGAAATGAAACGTAGAGTAAACAGCAGAGACTAAACGCCCTCTCCATGCTTTCCATTGAAACCCCGTTAGTTCATGGACTGGTGGATTTTAACAGCAAAGTCATCGAGAGGTTTGCTCAAGCAAAGAACCACCGCGCCAACTTCCTATTTAAGTGATCTGCATTGGTCAGTCAAACCTTTTTTTTTGGAGCTGATGGATGTACCAATGCAATCTGCAGGAGAAGCATGTGAAATGTATTTGAAATAGCATTTCTGCTCCCTGCTGGCACTCAAAATGCAGCCCATAACATATCTTACTGGTCTGCTGCTTATAATAATCAGCTACCTCTAGTTTTTTGACGGTGACATGAAGTCATACAAAATTGCCCCACCAGAAATTTCAGGCTAAAATCGCCACTGCACTGGCTTATAGGACGTAATACTGTAAAACGGTGTGAAGGAAATACTTTTTCAGGTAACAGTAGTGTGCGAAAAATGTGACATATTTCAGTGTTTACCGCTCTGCTTCTGGAGTTCACTGTTTTTCTTGTATGGAAGGAAAACTGTGACATATTGATCTGTCGGTTCCATGCATTTTTGTGACAGGCTGTTTTGTCAGGTAGACTATTTTTATGCAGTGGTCACATTCCAGTAGGAAACCAAGCCATGAATGCCTTCTTACAGTCTCTCTCTCTCTCTCTCTCTAAACGGTTTAGCTTTGTTATTGAACAGGGATTGCAAATATATGCAGGTGTCTCCTCAGCTAATTCAGTTTACTGTAAGCCAACAAGCTGTGTCAGTGCAGTCCTTCCCAGACCTCTTAACTTGCTTCTGTCCAGGCCCTATGTTTCATTAACATTTATTAGGATTTATTGCCAATGTGATAAAACCATGCATGATTTCACCAGTATTCACAATAGACAGGAGAGAAAATAAATCCACACAGGAGAACACAAAACATTTCTTTTTTAAAGCAGATTTAATATCAAGATTTTATTTAAACTTATGAAATGCCTTTCACAATTATATGAAGAACACAAATGAGTAATTTGAATAAATGTTCTACAAGTCTTCAAGAGACATTTTATGAACAAAAGAATTGCGGAGAAGAAGAAGAAAAAAGGACCTTTGTTAGTCTCAGTGGTGGCTTGCTTTTTTTCCTTCAGGTTTACAGAAGAGCTAATTTATTCCTCCCACCTCTTTCAGGTCTTTCAGTGCCTCATTATTGCCCAGTGAGTCTCAAATACAGAAGGCACCTTTATCATCGCGCCACAGCGGTGACGTTACTTTTGGGTATTTTTAACAGTGTATTATGTTGTCACTTCTAAACGCTGCAGACACCGAAACACCTACCTCATCCTGAACATTGCTCTCCTCTCTTCTGGCGTGTCATCCTGCGGGACTATGGCTGACTACCCACTCCCAATGTGTGTGTCTTCTCCCTGTACCTCTTTCCTATTTCAGGCAACCTCTCTCCCTCTCTCTCTTTTCCTCTCTCTCTCCATCTCTCTCTCTCTATTTCTCTTTTTCTCTCTTTGTGTGTGTTCCTGGCAGCTTGCTCTAAATGCAGGAATCTGGAGACTGTATTATCATCACTTCAGACACTTCAGTTTCCCATTCATCTATTATGACTAATGCCATGACAAATGCAGGGGACAGGGGAAGAGGGATAACATTCAAGGCAGCGTCCCAGGGTATTGATTCTTGCCTGTCAGCCTTGATGGAGGTGCTTTGATGAGAAATAGCTTTTTAATGGGTTTCTATGAATGTACATTGTCATAGCAGCGACTTGGGAAGCATGAGCATATATTGGGCCAGACAAGTGATGGAAGATAAACAGGAAGGTGTGGGTAAAATATTAACTGCTCCTTCAGTGTGAAATTACACTATGACCATTTTCTAGGGCCGTCGGGCTGTTTATTTGTTTGTTATTTTGGGGTTTGTATACTTTTTTTAAACAGAAAAAAAGGCTTATGCTAAGGACATTTTGCTACAAACACTCAATTCCCCAAAAGATATAAATGTTGACATGGTGTCCTTTTGCTTTAAATAGTCTTTCATTTGCCTTTCAAAAAACTCTTCAGTATTCCGCCTCTCCTCTACTCTCCCCTTGCGCTGTTCCTCTCCTCCCCCTTTGGAATTCCCGACAATTTATTTCTTGCCACGGGAAGCTGAAGGCAGACAGAGCCAACCCAGGTGTACCTGACGGCACAGACACTCTCTCTGTCCTGTCCTCAGCCCAGCTTGCCTTATTAAAGCTACGCTGTCTCCCAAGAGGACTTTGCTCTGGGGGTTGCAGGTATAAAAGCAGCAAAAGGTTGTACAATTACCCGTTCTGACCCAGCCCTGAGAACAGCGTCAGGGGCCAGGGCGCCACGGACCAGAGGAGGGAACGTAATTGACTGTGACAGGTTACAACGGGGAACAGTCAAGGTCCCTAATATGCAAAGAATCCGCTGGCACGTACATTAAAGAGAATTATGGGTATTAGACATATGAGACTTCATGCCAGGCTTGTTGAACACAAACCGGGGACGCAAACTAGAGGAGTTTTGGTGGGGGTTCAGTGGATGATGTCACTGATATTTTGCACACTGGGCTTATTTGAGTTGCTATCTAACTGTTCAATCTGGGAACAATATAAACTCTTTACTCTTTACTCTAAAATTAGCATTTTACATTGTCTGTACCTCAGACAATACAGTCAGAGCATATGAGGGTGGACTCTCTAACCTGATGACATTTTTTCGCAGAATTACTCCAATGAATTGCGTGTTAAACTGTCTAGCTGAAGAATACGGGCAAGTTTGAAAACGCACAACAGTCCTTGGAGACCAGACATTCCTTGCAGCATTTGTGCACAGCAGGGGGACTCAACAAATGAAGGTGCCACGGTTGTCTGTTAATGAATTTGTTTGTTTCTTCTGCTTTTCTATAGTGTTGAAAGCCACACACGGCCTAATGTTGTAAACAGTGCTGTCATCTGCTTGCAGTGGGTGTTTGGCCTGAATAGGCCTTTGTCAGTGGCGAGCCAGCCAGGCTTGGGTTGCTGAGCTCAGCCCTGGCACCTCACCTTGATCCCACACTGTCTGCAGTTCTGTGCTTGATAAAAGTTCCACACTGCAGCAATTTCCTTCACCCCTGCCTGGCAAGGCAATGGCAACGTGACAGAAAGATGAAAATGGAAAAAGTGATTTTTAATTCTCATTTCAGCGTTTGCATCGCTTGTATTTACATAAGCTTTTCAGCAGCGTGTATCATTCACCCTGACACGACTTAAAGTGCAGGTAAGGTTACTGTGTCTGTATTTTTATGTCAGTATGTTTCTCTGTTATAACCTGACTAGCTTGCAAATTGTAGTGAAGATGCAAGAGTCAGCTTTTTCAGGTCTCTATGTCATTAATTGATTGCACAGGATACAGAAGAGGGGAAAGGCTCAGGGATACTATACCCAGACACAGGTTACAAGGCAAGGGTGACACATGTAATAACACGTCAGGAAAATCAGGGCATTAGACATAACCCACATGACTCCAAATCACTAACAGAAGTACACATTGACATTAGAACACTCTAAATGGAACATTAAGCACAGAATTGAACATTCACACACGTGTGAAACCCTGGGAGCATATAACCCCATCTGCATGGTACATAGCCCCCACCAAGCCCATCAATGGTCCCCAGTGACCCAGGCTTGCGACACAAAGTCCTTTAAGTGCTAGCGAAGCTGTCGCTGATGCTGAGAGCGCCCCTGGGGTGCCTAAGCTGGCCGTGGAGAAGTATAAGTCTCTGTGCCCCTCTCTGGACAAGCCAGGGGCTGATAGGGGCCGAGCCAGTCTCAGTGTAGAACCACCACTCGATTTCGTCCGACCAGCTGCACCCTATACACAACAGCAGACAGTCGAGCTAACATAGTACATGGCCTGATCCACTGGCTCGTTAGCCTAGGAGAGACCCCCATTTTGCACTCAGGAAAATGAACCCATACCTGATCTCCGGACGGAAGTCCTCTCCTCAACAGCGGGTGTCGTATGCCTGCTTCTGTCGAGCCCCAGCCTCGGTCAGAGACCGCTTGGCCAACTCATGCACCTCCCGAAGTTGTTCACACGATGTGTCGTACTGGTGGACCGCAGGATATGTTCTAACCTTTGGGCTTCGTCCAGGGCTGCCACCAGATAGCTGGGGGGACTGAGGCAGATAGGCTCCCTATCGATCAGCTATGCCGCTCTGGCTGCAAGCCCTCGGACAGAGGCTTGGATCACCAGCTCTTCCCGCTCATGGCTATCATTGATTGTGGGGTAGCCAGGCCTTCCTTCTCACTCCTTGACGTCAATCAGGGTTTAGCTTTAAATTTAAAGTCATAGACATATGATTAAAGTGGGGCATATTGTAGTTTACTTTCATATTATTATTATTATTATTATTATTATTGTAATAATGCAATAGACTCACTAGTGACATTTGTTGCTTGAAAAGAAAAGATGCACAGCGATCTTTCATCTGGGCAAACTTTTCTGTGAACAATTGATTAATGAATTTCAAATTGATAACATGGCAAGTGTATCTGTTGCCACATGGTATTGCATGTAATGGTCTTTTTCAACATTTTCAACATTAAAAAGTCTCTCCTACTCAGCAGTTGTCATTGGCATTATGATTATGATGTTTAGCATTGCCATGTTTTTCTCTTGAACTGCTCTAGATTGAAGGAGCATCTGTTGTTCTTCCAGACTAAGCGATGTTGATCGTGTGACTCGTGTGGTCCCAAACATTTAATCTCTCATTTTTGCTCGAATGGCAAGGTATTTTATAGTTAACTCGATTTCATTATATTGCCTTGCTATTAGACTCTGATGACTAAGAATGTCTATCTGTGTAGCAACTCTGATACTGTGAACAAGGTTCACTGAATGTCTTGTTGTATGTCATTCTGTTATTTATTATTGGATGTGGGGCCAACATCCTCATTCACCACAGCTCATTATCGAAAGTGTGTTGAACATGTGCACAGTGTTTTCAACTGTAAACCTGGCAATACAATATGCTAGGGGCCGGCTCCATCACCAAAGGAAGACTGCTAGTACTGACCTTTACCCAACAGTTCCAAATATCTTCAAGAAATGTATCGGACAGCACTAATAAATGAGCAACAATGTTAGTTTTGCCATGAGTGAGGTAAATGTATGTAGGTAAATAATAATGAATAGCACTTTGAGAATATTAAATACGAACAAACATATAGCCTACAAGACTGTCCTGCATCCAAATCAGCCATAGGCCTATATTTGTGTACTTTGTTTACTGACTATTTCCTCACCATCTTATATTTGCTCCTCATCCTCAAATTCCTTATTTGAGGATACCCCAAAGCGCTCTTGATCTGGCAGCATGCTACTCACAATAGGACACTTGCAAATGGCAAACAGTAGGTTTATGTTGGACGTCTTGAGTAGGCCTTATATATTGACGCGTCATGCAACAAACAAATCTGAATACAATGTAATATTAAAATGGTTTGAATCAATCATTTAAGCAACATTATGTAACTATTTTAACTTAACTGCTTCAAAATCATTTTGGTGGTACACTGACTTGTTATACGGAGAATGGCGTCCGTTGCCACTGCCACAGTATGCCTGGCATTGCACTACGTAACTTTTGTGAACAGGGCGCAACAATTCTCGCAAGAACTACATAATGCTTTATGGCACCACCTCACCCAACAACTAGACCTTCTGCTAGTTATAAGATGAAGCTAGCGCAAGATACTCTGTATGGACACAATGACAGAGATGACAAGGAAACTGAGGAAAGCGTTGTCGGAGGAAGCGAGGAAGAGAAAAAGAGAGAGTTACCGAGCAAGAGACCGAACAAGATTCATTCTTGGACTGGCTTTTACTTATTGGCGAGAACTAAAAGAGACAAAAGGATGCAAGTCAGATGCTGAGTTGGCCTTCTTTCTGTTGGACTAGTCTGTAATAACGTATTAGCAATCTTGCTATGTCATTGTACGCTTGATTGATGTTTGGCTGTGTTAGGAAAGTTGTTGACTCACTAGCCTTTCATAATAAACATCCCAGCCAATGTTATTTATGAAAGAATGCAGGCTGTAACCTTATCTGTGTCATCCCTGTATCACAGAGGTTTGTAGTTTGCCAAGATGCCCAAAGTCATCGACCTCAGTCCTGTCTCAGGCTAGCATCCCGCTATCCAAATAAACTCATCTCACGCCAAATAGGTTTGATTGTCTCTGTCAATCTCATGCCAAATAAGCCTTGGAAGTTTGCAACCTTTAAAAACTCAGCTGACTAGTTAGCTTGTAATAAAATACACTGTCCAATGTATAGTGTTTACAATACGAACCTTTGTCATGTCGCAAACTACATTTTATTCCATTGTACATACTCCATATTTAAACGCTTAGAAAACAATCTGTATATAGTCTGAAAACACAGGCATTATTTCAGCCAATTAGCATGTAGGTCCTATGAAGTTCAAAAGGCAGCTGTGACATCACCTGATTTTACCAAATTAGGTGATAATTTAGCACTTCTTAACATGGACAGCATGCGTTAAGTACTATTTAACAGCAGGGCACATGCATTCATGTTACGTACTTGTTTGGCAAACCCACATAAAAATAATTATGAACATCCGTAGAATCACTTGCAGAGAAAACTCGTAACCTCTAAGATTCATCGTTCTTGGTAGTAGGGTCAGAAACCTCAGTTCCGTGACCATCCTCTGGCTAAGATGTTTTGACGACTGATTTGACTTCTATAAACCTTTTATAAAAAATGTAGCCCCCATGTCCCTCGCAAAAATGTCGGCATTTTTTGCTAGAGGGCCAAATCAAAAATGGCAGCAGGGCCTATCTTGTAAAAGTAACTTTTTTACCAGAGCACCTAGAATTATGTATGAATACACTTTTTGTGGTAAATTGACCATAAGGATTGTGATTCTGACATCATTTTGACATTTAGACATCATCTTGACCCCAAAATCCAAGATGGCCGCCATCTGGTAGAGCGGCTGTGTTCGAAAAACTGTAGCCATCTTAATAGCTGTCTTAATCCTTGATCTCTTGTTAAGACAGGTGTCTGACTCGAGATATCTTATGTGTGAAGGTATCTAAAAAAAACGTTGTTTTTGAACAGCCTTTTTAAGATAGCGTGTACGATAACGTGTGACATTGGTAAGCTGAAACGTTAGGCTATCTGACGTAGGCTTACGTGCTAATGTTAAAAAGTTGGCTGACTGACGCCTCGCAAATCACATCAACCATTATTGCTGGTTACAATAACGGTGTTATCGGATAGTACAGTGTCTATTTATCGGTAACTTTCGAAAAATCTAAGCGAGAAACCGCTGAAAATTTACATTTACATACAAACAGCTGTCAGCAGAGTTTGGTCCGCCATCTTTGTTTACAATTAGCAGTTGCCGGAGGGAGCTGGCGCACAGATTTATGGGTAAAAGGCAGCTTCAAGGCTTCATCGATGCTACCTTTAAAAATGGCCGTCACGCGAACGATTTTAAGGTATCTTATAAACCCGGAAGAGACAGAATAACGGTTTTCAAACAGTCCTTCCTTCTCTTAAAGTAGAGAAGGAAGGACTGTTCGAAAACCTGGAGAGGACCTCAAAGTTAGAGCTGCTGAGGTGGAGCGAAGCGCTTTAAATGCAGTTATCAACCTGGTTGAGGTCAGTCAACTTGTGGACCTCCCTGAGTTGTTTGAACATCGTGTTATCAAGGAGTGTTTGGCCTTATTTAACTACAGGAACCATACACTGCTCTCATCGACATGGGAATGGTCTGGAAAATGGCTACACCATCAACAGAAGACCGACAGAAGCCAGATAGCACACCATACACATGGTCAGACTATGTCCACAAGCTAATATCTATGATCCTTGCCCGCCATGGTCGTGCTGATCATATCATCTGTGTCAATGACCCATACGATGCAGCAAACTCCACTAAAGATGATGAGAGAGACCTGCGGGCACAGGGTAAGGCACATATCCCCAACACCTACATGAAATTGGATGATCCATTTCCATCTGCCAGAGCATTAACCACGTTGCTTTGTAGTGTTAGTAACAAGGGGTGTCTACAAAAATTGATATGCAGCTACCTGAACGACATTGCACAAACTGATTGTTAACTCTGTTGGCTCCCACTGTACTAACTTGTCAACCCAGCAACCGATGCAGAACTACTGCTTTTACCAGTCTGAGGCAGACACTATCCTCTTCTCCACT
The DNA here is from genome assembly GCF_900700415.2 of Clupea harengus. Classification (NCBI taxonomy): domain Eukaryota; kingdom Metazoa; phylum Chordata; class Actinopteri; order Clupeiformes; family Clupeidae; genus Clupea; species Clupea harengus. Next base: position 19,898,318 of record NC_045158.1, on the reverse strand, counting down.
TACACAGTGCTGCGAGAGTCAGGCTATAGTGGACCAGTTGTCATTGATTCTGCTGATACTGATGCCTATGTCGCAGCAGCGTTTATCTCAAAGCAACTGCCTGGTATGCTCTACATCAAGAGAAAGCAGGAGACAGTAGTCTGCAGTGATCTGGTAACTGATGAGATGGCAGACTGCATTGTGCAGCTGCACTGTATGACAGGATGTGATGCTAACTCTGGATTCTATGGCAAGGGTAAGAAGTCAGTGTATGACCAGGTGGCGAAGAGCCCTGTGGCACGACAACAGCTCTCACAGTGCGGAGATAGCCTTGACCTTGAGGAGGAGGTGTTACAGGAGCTATTCAAGTTCACAAGACATGTCATCTATGGTGACCACAAGAGTAGCACCATGGCTGAGGCCCGTGCAGTGAAGTGGAAGAGCATGAAAAATAAATCATTCATCCGTCTACCCCCAGATGAAGATAGCTTACGTCAAAACTGCCTCCGTGCCAACTACTTACCATATCTGGTACGCCATCCCTCCCTGAAGCACCACCCCTTGCCAATCGGACATGGATGGCAGTTGGTGGATGGTCATTGTCGCCCTGTCCGCTACACACAACCTGCTCTTCCAACTCATCTACCTGCATCAAGGCCAGTTGAAGACAGCGAGGAAGATGAGAGCGAGTATGATTGTGATGAAAAGAAAAATTATGCAGAGTAGGCGATGGGATACATCGGATAGTAGTGATTTAGAATCTAGTGAGGCAGAATGCTCTGATTTGGACTAATCTTATATATCAATGTCCTTATTATTCACCAGTTACATTGTTAAAATAATGTGTAGCATATCACAACATGAAAGCATCCTGTAATCTACAATGTTATGTCTTTTTCAATGACCAAAAGGTAAAATGATTGGGGTACAATGATTTCTTATTGGCATGTTTCAAGTGTTTTTCTTTCTTTTCTTAAGTTACAGTTATTGAATAAAACTTATTTCTGATATTCTTTGTTTTTGTCTTTCCATAATAAGTAATGTATAAATTAGTGCTGTCAAACGATTAAAATATTTAATCGCGATTAATCGCATTTTTGTCATAGTTAACTCAAAATGAATCGCGATTAATCGCAAATTTGTATCTATTCTAAATTGTATTTATTTTATTTTTTTTCCATCATTTTATTTTTATTTTACTGCCCTTATCAACATGGAAAAGTGGATTGGCTTGCTTTAAGCAAATGTTTTATTTGATTGAAAACCAACATTGCCAAACAGGGCGGTACAAAATAAAATGATAAAGTGCACATTTCAGGTAAACAAGGACTCAGCCTATAGTGCAGTTAAACCATGGCTTAATATTTTCTTTTTTTCAAGTTTGCTGGGAACATAGCAGTCAGGCCTCTTATTTCAGAAACAATGAACCTTAACAGTTAGGTTACCAATAAAAAGGTAAGCCTACTACTTCTTTGATTTCAGCCAGCTGCCTGTTGACATTTTCAGACAACAGTGAAGCTCGCTTCTTTTGCACAACACAACTTTTAAAAGTAAACTTTCCATTCAGAAGCTTTTTATCATCCATTTCGCCGTATCGCGCTCACCATTCACTCAAACCGTAACGTTAGCCTACTACACAGTTTGCGAGGCCAAAAAGGACGTTAATCTAAAAAAAAAAAAAAAAAAAAATAATAAAAAAAGGAAATCGCGTTAATCTCGCGATAAAAAAATTAACGGCGTTAAAATGGGTTTGCGTTAACGCCGTTAATAACGCGTTAAACTGACAGCACTAGTATAAATGCCATACATCACCCATCTCCTGGAGACCCGGGGGCTGATTTGTGTATACAACTTTACATTTTTGGTCTCCTGGATGGTGGGCATCTTGGATTTTGGGGTCAACATGATGTCAGAATCATAATCTTTATGGTCAATTTACCACAAAAAGTGTCTTTATAAATTGTTCTAGGTGCTCAGGTTAAAACGTTTATTTGTGTATCAAAAATTACGTTTTCGCTCTAACAGATGGTGGCCATCTTGGATTTCAGGGTCAAGATGATGTCTTAATGTCAAAATGATGTCAGAATCACAATCCTTATGGTCAATTTACCACAAAAAGTGTATTCATACATAATTATAGGTGCTCTGGTAAAAAAGTTACTTTTACAAGATAGGCCCTGCTGCCATTTTTGATTTGGCCCTCTAGCAAAAAATGCCGACATTTTTGCGAGGGACATGGGGGCTACATTTTTTATAAAAGGTTTATAGAAGTCAAATCAGTCGTCAAAACATCTTAGCCAGAGGATGGTCACGGAACTGAGGTTTCTGACCCTACTATGGGAAACCTGGCCCAGTTTAGTAGACAAAAACAGAAATGCGAATAACAACATAGCACACATAGTGAAACATGGTGAACATAACTAAAAGTCAATAACAGCATATTTTGCTTGTAGGAACACTTTCATCTAAGTCTGGAATTGTTCAACTATGGAAAATAAATACAATTTTAAAAAACAATAACAATACCAATATGCAAGAGCATGCTGACCTTACCATTAGACCAAGATGCTGTCCTTATTTTTCAATTACATTTAAATGTGGTGATTGCTCCAAATAATCCACCCTCTTTTGCTGTCTCTGGATCTGACTACACACATTAATTACCACTAACTGATCAATACTCTAAAGAATCAACAATAGGTGATTGATAGATGAAGATTGAGTTGGACCAAAGATATTTTGTTCGCCGGTTTGCATTGCATGCTCAGACTACCGATGCCTGCAAAGAGGAAAGTCAGACAGACATGTGAAAGACTCAATTACAGAAGAGGGATTGAATCACTCCCGTGGGACTGTGTCGGCTCTTCAGGAGTCTGGAGTGGGTGCCAATTAATGTTATTTCAGTTCTCTAAATTATTCCCTGTTACAAAAACATACCCACCACAGATATGGGAGTATTTCCATCCCTCCTTGCAGTGCACATTTCAGGGAAGTGTGGTGAAATGGCCTACCTAGTTATATTGGTTGTATGAACTAAATTGCATTTTAATTCCTAATCATACACCTGCTCAGGCATAGCATGGTGCTAAAAGGGTATGATGTATTTCCAAAAAACATCATGATCTTTTACTTACAGTAGGCATTGAAGCGGAGGCAGATTAGGCTTGTGCTGAGGGCTACTATAGAGGGCTTCTAGAGATGAGGATCAACCCTGAGGATGGCTTAACTCCCACAAAGTCCAGGAAATCAATCCGGGCATTTATTTCAGATTTAGTTGAATTAATAGGACTTAATCAAGCGTTTAATTAAAAATCCAAATGCACTGGTACCTTGACTCATCCAAAAGGATTTTTCATCCTCCTCCATGGCCGGGTAGAGTTATGAGACGGCGTTCTGTCGTCAGCCATAAATTATTCATTATGGATTTCTCCAATAAGGCCTGTAGTCAAATTTGGATTGATCCGACAGTAATTTGTTCCACTAGCACAGACTCCTCTCCCTAAACGGCACCAAAACAGCTCTCAGTCTGCTATGATTGCGATAGAGCATTGCATTTATATATTTATATTTAGTTGTTGTATTTGACTGAATTTGTTTCCTTTTGAGATTTGACTTCCGCAGGCTCTTGCCATACTCAACTCAAAAGAGCTCTTATGTTATATTGTTTTATCTTATCTTATCTTATCCTTTCTTATCTGGTATGACAAGGTATTAAATGTAAGTTTTATTGTTGGCTTGATTCATTGTATTGGCTTGCATGACTGATGACTAACAACTAACTATTTTTAATTACAAATTCATTTGTGCAAAATGAATCTGAATCCACAGTTTCTAATCCTTTTTTTCTGAAATGCTATGGGCAATACATATACAGAGGAACATGGTTCATTTTTCATTACTGACATTACATGGCTACGTCACGTCACGCATGTGTGCACATTTATTTTTCACTTTCACAAAGTTAAATGTTTGCACCAATAAATAGAGAGAGAGAGAGAGAGTAAGAGAGAGAGTAAGCAAGAGTTGGTGAAAATATTACAGATAAAAATAAGAGTCACACAAGAATCATGGGATGGAAAAAAAGAGTCAAGCCTGCTGTTGAATTGACATATTAATCATCCCCATCTGAATAAGTGTTGGTGGCTCTAATGAATGTTTTATTCTGTGTGTTAAAGAGCCATCGCAGTTGCCTCGTGTCTCTGCTGAGGGCTGGGGTTCTTGGCTAATCAGCAGTTCCTCCACCCCTGAGAGACCGTCAGGCTGACTCAGGGCACTCAGTCGTGGGGTCAGCCCACAAACGCTCCATTCACTGAGGATGGAATTGGGCTGACCAGATGGCCGCAGGTTTTTTTTTGGCGGGCGTCCCTGAATTTATTTATTTATTTTGCTTTTTTTGGTTGCAGGTATAGAATATAGGCAAAGGCTTTCTAAGTACAGTTAAAAACCGATACAACTACAGCTGTTACTGACACTGATACAAGACTGACTATAACCCAACATGTGACATTACAGAGACATTTACAATATTACATCATTTAAAGATTTTACAGTTGGTAGTTAAGTGTGATTATTTTGTCACGTTCATGAGGTGTCTTTATGAGTGTGACAGAATTCCTTGTGTATTTTTGGCTTATAACAAGTCAATGAAAAGCATCAGTAATCTATAATGCAGAGTTAGTGTATTCATCATGTCTCCTGGTACATTCATAGTTTACTACTAGTTTACTAGTTCATGAACATTACTGCCGTCAGCTAATTTTAAGTTGGTATTTCATGGGTCTAGTCACTAAAGAATGTGGGCACCCCTGGTCTAGTGTGTTTCAGCTATGGCTCGTGCACTTCTTGATGTGTTCTCATTTCACACTGTGAATCTGAGCTCTAACTGTCATTTTGCGTGACACGTAATTTAAAAATAAAGACAAACGAACTCAACTCACTCACGACACCGCTATTTAGCAGATTCAAGCTTAATTCATGTTTGCGTTAACTATAGCTACCCTGCAAACATCTCAAGCCTAACAAAGCATCGTTGGTATGTATTCGCTGTCATAATGTCATTATCAGAAACAATATATGTTTATTTATCAGAACTGTACGTAATGTGAATATGTTTATGTTTATGTTAGCATTGATTCGCCTATGTCTTTTGTACATTTCAGTTTTACACTTTCTATCGTCAATAAACCTGTGGACTGTGAACTATCTTCAGAATCTCGATCTTAGGAAGAGTTTAGCAGGCTGTCAGCGTATTAGAGCAAACATACCGAAGACGGCACACACACTTGAAATGACAATTGTTGTCATGGTTACGCCACTCCTGCCCCGCAAGCTACCCCCAGTGTCATGGCAACCGAACGTCAGTGTTTCTGAAATCTTCCGTTTTCCCTGTCCACAATACAAAGCGAACCCAGAGTTTTCAAATGTATCCACCTCGGGGAGCGTTTCTGAAAAGCAGTGTCGGAATACGCTGTTTTAGTGTGGACGGAAGGGCTAAAGGCAGAAATATTTATGCGTTCTGATATTTACCTGGGTTAGTGTGGACAGGGCCACACTAGTAGATACATTGATTAATGGATGGTTAAAACATTTTATTTTATTTATAGGCCTTGCATTGGAGCAAAGAAATTCTCTTAGATGTGGTCATTCAAGGTGTATCGTTGCTAGTATTGCTGATTGAAACATACAAAAACCTGTACACAGGTTGGATATGGACTAATACGAAACAACTACTATTATTACTTTTAATACCATTATTTAAAACATGCTTAGGGCTCAACACTGCAAGGCAAGTTGCAAAGGAGAGTAAGGGAGAGAGAGAGGGAGATAGGGCCAGACAGCATTTTTTTCATGTCCCCCCAGGAATTACTCTGAAATTTTACTGTTAATTGTGGATTTACATTTACATTTACATTTAGTCATTTAGCAGACGCTTTTGTCCAAAGCGACGTACAAGGGAGAGAACAGTCAAGCTAAGAGCAATAAAAAGCATGGTGTAACAATAAATACTACTTTACATGAGAATTGGAAAAACAACGACCTAGAAAAAAGGAAAAAGAAGTGCAGGAATGTAACTGCTGAAGTGCAAGTTAAGCGCTAGTCAGGTGCCAGTTAGGAGGGGAGGTGCTCTCTGAAGAGTTGGGTCTTCAAAAGCTTCTTGAAGGTAGAGAGGGACACCCCTGCTCTGGTAGTACTAGGCAGTTCGTTCCACCAACGTGGAACTACAAATGAAAATAGTCTGGATTGCCGTGCTTGCACGGACGGCAGTGCCAAACGACGCTCACTAGACGAGCGCAGCGTCCTGGGTGTAACATTTGCCCTTACAAGAGCATTTAGGTAGGTGGGAGCAGAACCAGTAAGCACTCTGTAGGCAAGCATAAGTGACTTGAACTTAATGCGAGCAGCTACTGGCAGCCAGTGGAGCTCAATGAGTAGCGGGGTGACGTGTCCCCTTTTCGGTTGGTTGAACACCAGACGCGCCGCCGCGTTCTGGATCATCTGTAGTGGTTTCACCACGCAAGCCGGCAGGCCCGTTAGGAGGGCGTTGCAGTAGTCAAGGTGGGAGCTCACCAAGGTTTGCACCAGCAGCTGCGTGGCATACTGGGTTAGGTACGGCCTGATTTTGCGGATGTTGTATAGCGCAAAGCGGCACGACCTGGAGACAGAGGCGATGTGGGCCGTGAAGGTCAGTTGGTCATCCATAATGACCCCGAGGTTTCTTGCTGTTTTGGATGGAGCAAGAGATAAAGAGTCAGTATTGATATTGATGTTGTGGTGGATGACCTGTTTGGCTGGGAAGACCATCAGTTCCGTTTTGGCCAGGTTCAGCTGAAGGTGGTGATTTTTCATCCATGTGGATATATCAGCGAGACAGTCCGAGACCGTGGTGTCCTCAGGAGGGAAAGACAGAAACAGTTGAGTATCATCGGCATAACAGTGGTAGGAAAAACCATGCGAGCGGATGATAGGGCCCAACGAGGTGGTGTAAATGGCAAAGAGAAGTGGTCCCATCACCGAGCCTTGGGGCACCTCAGTGGTGAGGCGGTGAGGTACAGACAGCTGACCTTGCCATGACACGTTGAACGAGCGCCCAGTGAGGTAGGATTCAAACCAGGAGTGCGCATTGCCAGAAATGCCCATACTTGACAGTATGGACAGAATGATGCGGTGGTTGACTGTATCAAACGCAGCTGATAAGTCAAGCAGGACAAGAGCCGAGGATTGAGCTGCTGCTCTAGCTGTTTTTAAGGCCTCCGTTACAGACAACAGGGCTGTTTCGGTGGAGTGACCGCTTTTGAATCCAGACTGGTTCGGATCGAGGAGATTGTTCTTTGACAGGAACTCGGTGACCTGTTTGGAAGCTGCCCTCTCAATGGTTTTAGATAGGAGCGTGAGAAGTGAGACTGGTCGATAGTTTTCCACCTGAGTGGGATCGAGAGACGGCTTCTTGAGCAGCGGCGTTACCCGAGCCACTTTGAAAAGAGAAGGAAATGTTCCAGAATTAAATGAAGCATTAATCACCTGTGTTATTGCCGGTAAGACGGCAGGCGGTATGGCTTGAAGGATGTTGGATGGGATGGGGTCCAGCGGGCATGTAGTTGGACGGCTACCTGTTAGGATTTGGAGACCTCACTCTCGCTGAGAGGGATGAAAGAAGGAAATGATGAGCTATTGACGGTTGCGCCCTTAGGGGGGGGGGACAGTTGGTCGAACTGTTTCCCGATGGCTGCCACTTTCTCTGTGAAAAAGGAAGCAAAGTTATCAGCAGTGAGGTTAGTAGCTGGGGGAGGAGGAGGAGGGTAGAGCAGAGTTTTGAAGGTGGAGAATAGTTTCCGTGCGTCAGTTGCACCGTTGATTTTGTCATTGAAAAAAGTCTTCTTAGCAGCAGTGATGCTGGATGAGAAGGAGGCCAGCAGTGTCTGGTAGCTTGCAAGATCGTCTAGTGCGGCAGATTTGTGCCACTTTCTCTCAGCCGCTCTGAGATTGGAGCGCTGCGTTCGGAGGGTATCACTCAGCCACGAATGAGACTGGGTAGATCGAGCAGGTCTGGTGGAAAGTGGACACAAGCTGTCCAAGCATGAGCTCAGAGTGGAGCAGAGAGCTTCTGTGGCATCATTGACACCTAGTGAGGAGAAAGTGGATAAAGGTGGAAGAGCAGAAGAAACCAGAGAGGAAAAGTGGGTGGGAGAGAGGTTGCGGAGGTTGCGCCGGAACGAGACCATCGGAGGGGGGACAGAGGGTTGCTCAATGAGCCGAACATCGAAGCGAATGAAGAAGTGGTCCGAGCGATGCAGAGGGGTTACCGTTAGGTTGTCCGTGGTGCAGTTCCGAGCAAGGATGAGGTCAAGCTCTTTTCCTGCTTTGTGAGTTGGAGGAGTGGGGACCTGTTGTAGGTCGAACGAGTGAACCAGGGTTCGAAAGTCAGCTGAGTTGGGATTGTCATTAACAATGAAATGGGATTTTTGCCCCTGAATGTGCGCCGGAAAGATGTAGTTCTACCAACAAGTCAGTTTTAACATAATTAACATAACGCAAGTGTGGCAAGTGGGATAATGCACTTTGAGGTGTAACAGCCGATTCTCGTCACGGACACATTACCACCTCGAACATGCATTATTTTCTGACACCCGAATGCTGTGTTGTCCATAATCCCTTACTTAATAGGTCTTTGTGAAATTAGTTGCCCATATTACATTATAAATACAATATATATTACACTGCAATACACTAGGTATGAGAACTATGATACAACTACAAGATAATGAACTTACACAATCATGACCAGAAATTTGCAAGATGAGTTCTTACAAGATTAGTTATTTCAAAGACGGGACAACTTTTAGAGGGACAAATGATTGAAGTCTGGATTCATTTGCTTTAAATCATTCATGTATAAAATATCTATACAGAATGTTTTGCCCTTGTCCAATTAATCCAACTAATGTCCCCTTCTATTGTAAGTACATATACCTATTTCAAAATGAATCTTTGTGGTAAAAAAAAAAAAAAATTATTTAGTGACATGAAAGACAGAGATTCTGTTATATAAAGTTGCATTTTCCATTGAAGGTACCCTGTGACACTGGCCCTTTCAAACAGTAATCTGACCTAAATGCACATGGCTATCTCATCCAAAACTGGTAAAAAAAATTATTCTAACAGCTCAGGTGAAATGTTATATTGTTACTCACCTCTGCTCTAATGACCAAAATTAATTATTTTGTATTTGAATGCCCATTAAAGAGGAAAAGAGGACATAAAGGCAGAAAAGGATGTTTCTTGATTGATTTTAACAGTCATCTGTTAGCTTGTGTTCTATGAGCAGGACAGCGCTATCACGCTAGCAGTATTTCATGCTTGCTTCCTGTGCAAACTAGGAAATAAACTCTGACAAATCAATGGTCATGAAACTGATCTATGAGCAGTCTGAAAAGTGGTGGATAGAGGGACGGGATTATGTTATCTCCTTCACTGTGAAAGTGCAGTTTGTGAATAAAATAGTGCTTTTAAAGAGAAAACAAATGGTACATTTGTGTGTAGCTCTGTAAATATCCACATTCAACCCAATTACACGAGAACGCTTGCCTTCCCATTTCTCCCTGTGGTTGTGAGGCAGTCTTAACTAAAAGTTATAGTCATCTTCATGTGTAACATCTGTATACATCTGTATATGCATGTAGTGTGACACATGGCTTGCAACTAGAGGTAAATACTTGTTTTGAGCTGAACTGCAAAAATGTCTTCAGCCTAAATGATCAGCCTAAAGTAGTTGTGACCGCCGGGGCACCGCAGGGCAGTTTTTTCTTTCTTTCGTTTTTTCATGTATAGATAAATATATATTATTCTGTCTTTTTATATATATTTTCAATTCCGTTTGCATTTCCTAGTTTCACTTAATTCTTGCTCATTCTCTTGCTTCATGTGGTCATTCACACATACGCACCACTATGCGGTGCATCTAATTATGATGACAATCACAGACACTTCTCCATTGAGGTCCCATCAGATATGCTACGGAAAATAACACACAGAATGTGTACAACATTGAGGAAAAAAAAACAAGATAAGGAGCCTGACTTATTTATTTCTCAAGTGCATAGACCTAAAATACATCATATTATGTCCCTCATCATGTTCTGACAACATCACGACTGATGTGTGAATTGCTCCACCCTTTCATTAGTCTGTCTTTCCACAGATAAGTTGCTAAATAGTGTGTGTCTTATTATGGTAATTTGCATAACTATTCACACATAGTAAATCAAAATTGAACGTCTTTCATGCATGTGCACTGCCTGCTTGTCTCTCTACATATCTACACGCACAAATGTTTCAAAAACCCAGGATAGAAAAATATATATACAGTTTACTGTATATATATATATCATTTTGATAGCAGACTGCAAAACCTTTGAATGGGTGTTTACCATGAGAGGCATCATATTAAATGCATCCTCTGATTATTTATGTTATATATCACTGTAATTCCTCCAGACACAGTGTCCTGTCCCTATAGTAGCTTGACACATAAAGCACTTCAATGACTGTTTCTGAAAGTAAAATACCAAAATCGACATAAAACTCCCCATGATGTATCATAAACAGGCCTTGTAACGACGCTTGTCAAACGATGTTCCCTGGTGGCTAAAGTATGTTTGCTGTTGATATAACAATTCACTCTGCATAGGAGCCATAAACCCACTCACATCCATATACATTCAGCAGGGGGAGATTTGTTTTGTAGCGTTGGCATCTGCCCCGCAACTGGATCACGGCATCAGCGAAAGGAAGCACTGGCATGAAAAATGTAGGCAGCATGCTAATAAATGCAAATCAGAGATGATTTTTGCAGGATGCAGCCAACACCACACACACACCCCCTCCCACCCCCCCTAGCCCACTACACCACCACACCACCACCACCAAAAAAGTGACATTCAATTGCCGCTGTGCTTTCATTGCATCACACATCCTTGATGAAAAACTAGGTCTACTAAGTAGTGTTGCTTTGACAAAAAAGTCTCAACCCACAATATTACATCCACGGCCTAGTGCAAAATGAGCTTCCCATTTTTTTCCTTCCATCAATAATTAATAATTAACGCTCGCTAATAGTCCGCAGGGAGAAGTACCATCTCAAATCCCTTTAGAGAAGCTTATACCTTTGTAGGAATAGGAGCACAAGAGATCCGGTGCTCTCTGCTGGAGAAGGTATCAGTTATGTAAGTCTGCGGCTTCAGTCTGCGGCAACTAAGAGGCATTTATGTTGGTGGAGATAAGCCATATCTCGTTTGTGGTTACCCTGTGCTTATTTCATTTTATTGGCTTTTATCTCAGCTCCTCTGTTTCTAGTCATGCCTCTGATAGGGCCCATCCTGGTACCATGGTTGTTTGTTCTCTGTGTTATCAAGCGTGTTGGTGTCAGAGTGTCTACATGTTTGAGTTTGTCTCTTTTTCTTTGCAAACATGGGTGGCATTTGTGTGTGTATGTGTCTGTGTCTGTGTCTGTGTGTGTGTGTGTGTGTGTGTGTGTGTGTGTGTGTTTTTGTGTGTGTGTGTGCGTGTGTGTGTGTGCGCATGCGTTTGTGTGTGAAAGTCAAGATATGAGTCCTGACTCATATCTTGACTATGTGTGTGTGTTCGTGTGTGTAGTGTGCAGTTACAAGTGCATGAAATGTGATTGGCTACAAGCACAACTATGTAGAGCTCATGCACATCAAAGGTTTCATGCCCACTGACTCTCGGCTGTGGCAGATGGTAGTTGCCCTGGCACTCTCCTGGATCCTGTCACTGCTCAGATCAGTGGCAGTGCCCTTCTCCCCCTCGTCTTTGGCGAAACGTTTCCTGTGGTGATTGCGCAACCCAGGCACGACAGTATCTGTGGAACTTTATCTTCACAGGTGGGTGTCACACTTCCAGGTGCAGCTTTCATAACACAGTTATAAAATAAGCAAACAAACAAAAAGAAGAGCATAAACAACATAAAAATCCCAGCGGTGCTATCACACATGGCAGCTCTTTGACAAGTCGGAGTTGAGAGATTCACCTTGGGGGAGACAAATCTATTTACACTCAGAGGCATCAAAGGGCTACAGAGGAACACATCTCAATGATCCTATCAAGACCTCCAGATTGTTCATATAGCATACCACGCATACCATGTGTGTTTATGTTCATGAAGCCTATTACAGGTTATTATTATATATTATTAGCCAACTGGAGTCTCTGTCAGTTCTCTGTCAGTGTTGCAGCTGCATATGCACGGTTAATTCATTTGGGACATTACAGCCTAATCAGAATATACACGACTAACAGCTGTGATGTATTTACAAACCAATGTAAGCATATATCTGTTGGCTGAGACTTCACTGCAGTGCAAAAGAGCAGGATTTTTGTCAGGCAATTGGAATTTGACATGCCTTAAGTTTTAGTTGCACTGAGCACAAAGCCAAATGTGAAACACATGTGAACAGTTGCCACATCAGAGTAATTTGAGATGCACTAAAATGTTCCCAATTAATACTTGTGACTAAAACACAAACATGATTTAGATTTTCACTGGGGTTTCACTATTCAAATAAATCCAAACTTGCAGATCCTTAAGCCATTTTACACTTTGAGGAATTTCAAATAAAAACAGAATATGCTTTAAAAGACAACCCAAAATATAACCAAAATGGCCTCATCTTTTTCGGTCATATAGTGTTAACTATCATGCCCACAACCAGCTGAGTTGAAACATTCACTCCTTTCACTTTAGAGACCATGGGATAAAAAAAAGAAAAAGAAAAAAGGTTTCCCTGGCAACAGACTGTACACCGTCTCTCGCTTTGAGATCTGCTCCAACAAGCTGTTACAAGCTGGAGTTTCAACACACAAACCCTGATAGCCTGTGCTGTATGGGCCTTATAGATTGACCACGGTGAGGCGAGGCCAGATGTGACTCTCCAGCTTTGAATTCCCCATCTTCTACCTGAATGTGGCATAACTCCATACTTGGCTTTCTTCACCATTAGGCTTTCATCATACCATCATACCATCATGGCAATTGTAAACACATTTTTATAGAAGTTCAAGGTAAACGATGACGGAAAATTATAACATTTTCATTAGTGATTCCTTGGTTTGCATACAGAGTAAAATAAACCATATATATCCACTATCTTTTAACTTCATGTGTAACGGGAGGATATAGTTCTTATCAACTGCAAATACTGTATCTCCCCTTAATCAAACAGTCTACGGTCTACAGTCAAACAGACAAGCTCTCTGATCACATTTACAATTTTGTACATCCCCCAATAAAAAAATTTAAAGATTATTCCCATATCCCATGATCAAATATTACTGCAGTGTGGAATGTAGTTGGTTTAACAATATAAGAGTCTAGGCTTTATATATATTTCAGTTCATTAGGCCTTTTACAAAAACCTAGTAAGTGATAATGTAAAGTCTGCTGGTAATTTCTGAAAAATATATCCCAACTGGACCCTGATGCACAGCAGAGGAGTCTTGTATCATCCTATAGGAATTGTATTCTTCAAGAATGACGGGCGGACTTTACATTGTCCCACATATTATTTGCCAAAACGATACGAAAAAAAACCCTGAAATATTTATCTTAATATTTCTTTCGAATTATTTTATTTCAGTTTCATCTGAAACTTTCAGTGGAAAAAAATAGTTCTTCACACAAATAGCTGCAGGTGTTGTTATGCATTAACCGCTGACTTCAAAATACACTGAACCTCTGTTATGTTAAGTGAACATCATTTCCACTTGCGGAATGATGTGAGAGATGTGAATTAGAAGCACAAAACTTGTTGCCAGTGGCAGCATTATTCATTTTCAGCAATTATTATCAAAATATATTGGACCTCCGAACGTTGCGATGGCCCATTCCATTCAATGCAACAATCTGCAGCATTCTGAACAGGTGTTTAATAATAGGCTTTACTATATAGGCTTCATTACATTCTTTGTATTACTTCACGTTCTATTCTTCACAGGGGCATGGCTAAGAGCAGCCTCTCTAAACTGTTGCTCTTCTTCTGAAGCAGTGGTTCCCAAACTTTTTACAGTCCCGTACCCCTTCAGACATTCAATCTTTAGCTACGTATTGATTCGGTCCGCCTGAAAGCTACATTTTGTATTCATTTTGTTTATGGCCTTTTGCCCGGTTCCTGATCTTCTGTGTGTTTGGATTTTCCACTGTTCCTCTGTGTGCTGGATACCGCTGTTGGAAATATCCCTGTTTCTTAATAAAAGAACCATTGTGAACAACATCCTGCAATTGGGTCCTCACTAGCTCACTTGGCTAAAGCGCTGGTTCAATCCCTGAGCGATCCTGACAGAAATATATCTGCATTTTTTTTTCTGAACTTTATTTCTCTATCATTTCAATTCACATTTATAGACCTATCAAGTTCAAGCCTGAGGTTGCCTTGTCAACATATCCCAAAGTGTTTGGCAGAGTAAAGAGGTAAGATAGGAAAATCTTCAATATACAGGATCTGAACATCTATACTACTTTGGTCACAAACGATATCTAAGAAGCTTCAACAACCATACTTTGACAAACAATATTACACTGAACACAGATATCAGAAGATGAAAAAGAGGTTATTTATGACTCTTTAATGCACTGCTGAAGTAAAATTGTTATAAATGAGTTGCCCGTACAAACTAGACTAGACTGATCATGATCAGTGTCAACAACAGTCTTCTGAAGCTGCCTCATTTCTGCCAAGTGGATTGCATGAATGCAGTCCTTCTGTCTTTTCACCCTTTTAACAGAGGCGTGTGGGTGTATTCAGTAAAATGAATCGCTTTGTGAGATGAGATTTCTATTCAGTTTCAGACAAATTGTTGAGCACTGAAGGTTAGAGTGAGTCTGTGCACGGAAAATGAAAGACCTACTGTATATGTAAAAAAAACAAATCGATAGCTTTTTTTATTTGGGCTCCAGCAAAAAATTGCTTTTCCATGCCTTGAGTTAGAGTATGGTGACACAAAGGCAGAATTAGTTGAACATGTTTAAGTTGTTCAAACTTAAAACGTTAGTTAGATGTTAAGGTTAGTTAGACAAGGTCATGTTTGGCACTTCTTTCTTTCTTCAAAAGTTTGGATGGTGGTATAGAAAGCTAAACATAGAGCATATGAAATAAAGTGTTAATCCAACAGTACGCCATTTTACATGCAAGATGTATCATCAGATGATGTGTTCAAGGTAACAACAGAACAAACCATGTTGTACTGATGACAAAGGCACATGCACTATGCCCAGCTGAATCTGTTTACGTGCAATAGGGCAAGCTTGCTCAGAAGGGTACCTACATGGCTTAGTGATTTAATAATGGAGTGATTATGCTTTTCATTCCATCTCTCTCCTCTGTTTCTCTCTCTCACTGTCTTTCTCTCACAGCTGTTTCTCTTCCTCTCTCTCTTGCTGTCTTTCTCTCTCTCTCTCCTGCTGTCTCTCTTTCTCTCTCTCCTGCTCTCTCTCTCTCTCTCTCTTTCTCTCTCTCTCTCTCCTGCTGTCTCTCTCTCTCTTATCACTTTGTGCCGTGTACCCTCACTGGAAGTGACATTTTCTTTGGCCAGATAAGGTCCAAAGAACCAACACTTTTAATTACATTTGGAGAAACCAAGCGAAGGCATAAAAATCTTATCTGAGTAATGGTAATTAGATTCCCACTGTCTCTTCTCCCCACTGCGGCTGGCCCATTTGATGAATATTTCCCATAATAGATGGCGAACAATAACGACCAGAATCTATTGACCTATTCATATCGTCACCTTCCATTATGCGTCTGTTTGACACTATGAAACATCTCCACGGTTCGTTTCAATGTTAACTTTCTCAAGTCATTTTAAACCATATTGGATACCGTTTGGGTTTGTCAATGGCTGTCTGGACAAGAAAGCTTGATGTTAAGCCAGATATTGACTGCATTTGATGAAGTTCTTTTGAGGCCATTCTTGTTTCCCTGTTCTTTTGTGGAATTCTTATTAACATATGTATGAGTCGCTGTCAAAGAATATGCATCAAATTCTCACCACACACACTTCATGAGCTGCCTTTCTTGTGTGTTTACTCAAGAAGCCTGCTAATTTCTCTCTTTTAAAATATCACTTTTAGCTGCACACACACGTGTTAATCAACAGTTTCAGTTGTCATGCCATACAGCTCCATGACAACCACTGATTTTATAGTGACTAATCAAGCAAAGGATTTCAAGTGCTTAGGTCATCCTTGAAATGCCATTGGCATGTTGCAATGGCTGGTCCATTAGGGAGAGCAGGGAGGAAGTCAAGCCTGCAAGAGGCTGTCCAGGGTGTCTTAGGGCCACTGGCACATAGAGACATCATGGGTCAT
This sequence comes from Clupea harengus, assembly GCF_900700415.2. Lineage (NCBI taxonomy): Eukaryota > Metazoa > Chordata > Actinopteri > Clupeiformes > Clupeidae > Clupea > Clupea harengus. Next base: position 19,881,964 of record NC_045158.1, on the reverse strand, counting down.
GGACAAAGAGGGGATTCAGATAAGGGCAAGTCTGGTGGAAGTATGGAGAAAAGGCTGTTCACTGTCAGCTTCAATATCCTCTCTCTCACACACACCTTTATTTTAGATCAGAAATCTCTTTTACAAAAGAAACCTGCTTCCAAGATAACAGGCGTACAAACGTATTGCAACCTATAAAAAATAAATCAATAAAACACCAAAAAAAAAACATTTACATTGTGAAATATGTTAACAGAATCAATATTCTTGTCTTGGCTATTCAGGTTTCATTGCTCTGCTTCCTTAATAACTTGGAAAATACCAGCCAATCATCATGCATGGGCATTCTTTATAAAGGCAGGTAGCTGTTGTCTACATTTACGCCAGACAATGAGGGCACGCCCTGTTTACCTGACCTCCACCATTGTTGCGGATCCTCCTATTGTGAATCCTCTCCCTCGTAAACTACCATCTTGTGGATCGCTCTTGATAACCGCTGGTAGCAGCAGAGTAAGCACCAAAGGCTCTTCCCTAAGCTAATAGACGCCGCCTGATTGTGAGGCCGTAGGCTAAGCCCGTAGGCCTGGGTGGGGTTTAGCAGCTTGACTGGGGAGCTACAGCTGCTACTGTGGCTCACACTGCAAAAGAACGCTGCTGCTTAGCTTTTCCGTCTTTGCTTCTAGCTGCCTTCATGATCTTTTCATGATTATTTCTCCCATTGTAGTATTAGTTCTGCTAGCTAGCAGAGAGTGCTAACATAACTGCTGTAAGTCCCTTTTAGTCTGGGCTGTTTTAGTGGTGTGCATGTGAATGTGTGTTTTGAGTGGGGTTTATCTGATATATTTAGCAAGCCTGATTAACCCTCCTATTATGTTTGGGGTCAATTTGACCCTTTTCAATGTTTAACGTCTCTAAATACATGATTGACATCGTTTTTTTTGCTTCATATTTAATGACTTTTCCTAATCTAATGGGGACAACTGGGTAAACACAAAATGAACATGATGATATGTTTTCAATGTCCTGTACACATGCTTTACGCATAGGTGTTGTTTGGGGTCAATTTGACCCCAGGCTGTTTTAATTGTATAAAATATATAAGAAATATAAAACATTTTCATCACATTGTTATTATTCTTGATAACAGAAATAGTTTTTTATTCCATATGTTATAGATAACAACAATATGTAATTAGAAATAATATGAAGCCATAAAACACCAGAAGGATATCTCTTTCCAATTTCAAGTCAATCAGTGAGATTTGATGATGATCTGCATATTTCTCCATAGTGGCGTAACATGTATTCTGGATGTATAAGGGGGGTGGGTGGGGGTATTGTTTTATTTTTAAGGGCTATTTAGGTAGTCAACAAACAAACCTAAAGTACCTGACACATAAACTTGGGTAAAAAAAAATATTATACTATTTTTTTGGAGGTTTACATTTCTGGGGTCAAATTGACCCCAAGCATAATAGATGTGAGTAAAATTTGAACATAATAGGAGGGTTAAGCCTCCGCTCTGAACACTACCCCTGTCCCTCCCTGATAATTTTTTTTTTGCGGTTTATATGATTGATTTCTCTTTTACTATTGTTCGCATTCTTTTGCTATTTTTGTTAATAAAATATTCTTAATAGCTGGAATCGTGTCTTCTGCTGGTTTGAAGTAAAACATTTCCCGGGTGAAATTTCCAGGTTGGCGTAGTTCACACAGATCGTTTACACAAGTTAATGCCCTACAACACAACCATTTGCCACACACAGCAGCAGTAATTCTACAGTAGCCAGCTCAAAAACTAGATTAAAAATCAGTTCAAATGTTTAACTGGGATTCAAGGCTCTTAGCCAAGACTGAGAGTTTGGAGATCAGACGGTAGTTGTTCAACTCTGAGGGGTCTCCACCTTTAAGTAAGGGGAGAACATAGGCAGCTTTCCAAATTTTAGGTATGGAGTTGGACAGAAGACTCAAGGTAAAAATATGAGTAATAGGCTCAGCAATAATATCTGCCACCATCTTTAAGAGATAAGGTTCCAGATTGACTGGACCTGCAGACTTTTCGCGATCAATGTCTTTCAGAGCTTCACAGACTTGACCATGTGAAATAAAATCAAACAAACCCAGATTCCTATCAGTTGCAGTAGTGGCACAAAATGGTGCAGCTGCATTTACATGTAAGCTGTCAAATAAAGCCCCAGCACAAATAAAATGTTTATAAGGGTTTTGTTTAGGTTTTCTAACTTAAGATAAAACTCAGATCTGGATTTTCAGATCATTAAGGTGCACTTGTTCCTTAGAGTTTGAAACATCGTCCAATGAGCAGAGGAGTTTGGAAATCTAGCTTGGGTCCATGAATTATTTCTTAAACAAATTAGCTCTGAAAGACTGTCCAAAAACCAGGGATTTTCCCTCCCGCTGATCCTAAACTGTTCAATGGGAACACGTTCATTAGAAATACACAGTGTAAGATAAATTTGAATTATCAAATGAAGTATATCAAATGAAAAAATCAGTCAGAGACAGCAAGTTAAATTCACGTGGAAAATGTAAAGCCAGACGAGAGAGCAAGTTAAAACTGGGACAGAGTGGAAGCAGAAGTTCTGTAAATGGAAAATACCACAAGAATCATGTGTTATAACTATGTGCAGAGTGGACGAGACAGTATTTCAAGATTGTGAAATACTGTCTCGTCCACTCTGCACATAGTTATAACACATGATTCTTGTGGTATTTTCCATTTACAGAACTTCTGCTTTTAATCTGCTGACACATCGTCTGAAAGCTTTCCCTTATCTGCGCCACAGACTGACCACTTATGATTTCTCTTTTCGCTGCCCTTTGTCACAGCCCTCTGTCCCAGTTTTAACTTGCTCTCTCGTCTGGCTTTACATTTTCCACGTGAATTTAACTTGCTGTCTCTGACTGATTTTTTCATTTGATATACTTCATTTGATACATTTGATAATTCAAATTTATCTTACAACAGGGAGATTGAATTAGAATATTCCCATGTCAGTTCAACATCCAAAATCAAAGTAACTCTGGTTAAATCACTGGAATACAAAACAAGCAGGAAAGCCTGCTATTCAGAACTTTTAAAACATCACGTAAAAATGAAACAGGGTTTTACCTTGTTTTTTTTTATATATTTCTGACAGACAATTGCACGATGACCACTGACATCATTGCAAAATATGCCAATTGAAGTATATTTATGAGCAGGCAAGGAAGATTTATTTTGTGCTTGGAGTTTGGCCTTGTTGGTGCATTAATGAGTTGCACAAGGTCTAAGGAGGCACACGGTTCTTTTTAAAAAGTGTTATTCAATTAAAATACAAAGAGGTCCAGTAAGAGAACATTTCCTCAAGCCAAGGTCTGAAACAACATAATGTCTAACTTATCCACATTATTGTAGATAGGAGCCTAGTAGGATAGGAGCTTGAAATAGCTTTGCCAAGCTGGCTGCAGAATGACAAACCTTGCCTACAGTAGAAGGACTTTGGTGTATCTCACTCACTTAATCAAGTCGTAATGCTTATCGGAATCCACAGATTTGACTAGTTGAGTACCATCACGTGAGATGATTTAAAACATGAAATTGGTCTGTGAATTTCCTGGGCCACTAAAGGCTAGAGATGGCGAGAAAAGCTTTGCTGCAGTTAAAATAGAAACACTCTGTCAATAACTAATAATTCTCAATAATGTATTCAGTATTAGTTATATGTCTGGGTCCAGATAGGACAGCATCTGGGTCCAAACCTGGATCACGGTCCGCCCTTTTAGTGACTTTGGCTTTAAAACAATCTTAGGTCTCTGAAAACCAGTCCCAATTCAGATCACCCATGAGGATGAATTCAGTCATTTAATTCATGTAAACAATCTGACATAGATTGGAGAACATCCTTTGAAACAGACAGGAGTCTATAACAGCCAACCACAGTGATATGAGAATCCTCAAACTATTTATCTTTAGTAATGGACAGAGTTGCACAGCAAATAAGCTTAGATTTTACATAAATGGGAACCTCACCTCCCTAACCTACACGATCAGTTCTGCAGACTTTGTAATCATCGATACAATTTAAGTATCAGTTACCAATTTCATAATCCAAGTTTTGGATATAACCATTATGTCAGTGTTTGTCGTATCCGCCCTGATCTTGATCATGATCATTTTAGGGACTATGCTTTTAAATGCATAAAACCAAGGCCTGTTCTGATTTTGAAATCTGAGGGAGAAGGTACGTACAGGATTCGTCTGAACATTTCCGGACAGCATCAGTAAAAGCATTTTCATACATCGCAGTTTTAGTTTGACAGCAAATGATTGCCTACAAACTGCGAGAAAGAGTCCACTGAGATGATAAAATAGTCGGAATTCTGAAGATCTGGATCTTGTTTACTTGCATTTGAGCAAAGTAAATATTGATGAACTGGAATGATTGACTGATGATCTGACTCAAAATAACTTGTAGAAGCAACTGAGAGTTTGGGGTGTAAAACGGTGAACTCATTCTCCCTGTTGTACCAATTTAGTTCAACAAGTCCAGGATTGCACTGAATAAATATCAGGAATATGAAGATACTTGATGTCAATTTAAATACTGATTTGTTGAGGGCAGGCCAAGTAGCAGTACAGGATCTCCAACTGAGCTGTGGAGATGGTCAGGCCAGAAGAATCACAATCATTCCAGCTCAACCAGGGTCCACAGCTTTGCACTGTCCTTGTGCACTTAGAGGATCCAAAGAGTGCGTCTTTGTCCTTGTCCTATACTCCGGCAGGTGGATTCCAGACAGGCTTAGGCCTCAAGTAGTCCAGAGTTAGAGTTCTGTGACAATTCAATAACATCTAATAAAGATGTATCATCCAGAGATCCAAAACTGAGTGGAAGTGTAATTCTTAAAAGGTACCACCCATTCAGGCAGAAATGGCCAAAAAATATCACACATAACAAAAGAATCTGACCTTGCGTACTAACACACAAACAAAGGACTGATTTGGCCACCATCTTGGGTTTTTGTGATCGTTATGATCCTTACTAGGCATATATTGATGTGGTATTTAGTGTCACCCTCAGACATTTCCTAATCGCCTCATTCACAACCGCCTCTAATTTCACCACTTCTGTTATCACAAACTCATAAACAGCCAGTGGGCACCTTAATCCAAACTAAATACATTACAGCTTCAAGTCAACAGAAAAAGTATGCACTGGTTTATTTGAAAATCTCCTTCCTATAGCAGTATGAAATTACATACTGTATATGACTAGTTGGGTACCCATGAGTTGATCTCTGCATCCTAACATATATATTTCAGCGCATTCAATCTTTTGATACATAATGCGACTGCTTATTAGTCTGCTGATTTGTTCTCACAAATTTTGCTTTATTAATTATGGTGTGGAGACACCTTGCTTGGATTAGTGGTGTTGGAAATGGGTGAAGCCTAGAATTAAATCTGAAGTGATTACTGAAACCTTTAATTAATCAACAGCAACGGTATTTTCTTGCATTACAACTTAAAAAATAACAACGTGACTGTTTCAGTGTTCACCTAAGCCAATCTCTTGAACTGAGTGATGTGAGAGCCCGACAATAAATGGAGAATTAAAAAAATATGAAGAGATAAAAAAATAGGAAACTAATTTGGTATGCTCCTTGAATATAAAGTGTTATGCTAACTCACACCTGAAAGTGCCATGGTTCTTTTTTTGCTCACATTTGGGTCTTATCAGACAAGACTTTTAAAGCTCTTCGCTTTCCATTTGTTGGTTAATATTTGCCTTATGTGTACTTCATAAGCATTTAAGAGTTTGGATGGTAAACAGAGTGTTTTTAATTAATTCCCTGGCTGTCTTTATCCAGTTTAATTAAACTCAGGTCGGGTTAATCTGGTGTGGATTTGAGAAGATTTTTTATGCTTAATTAGAAATATTGACAGTATCTGGCCCAAAGCTGTGGCTAATATGAATCATTCTCTCTCTCTCTCTCTCTCTCTCTCTCTCTCTATCTCTCTCTCTCTCTCTTTCTCTCCTTCTCTCTCTCTCCCTTCCTAACAAACACAAACACACACACACCCAACCACCACCAGTGTACCACATAAATTAATTTCCTCACATTCTCAGTCAGCAGGTACAGCATGGACATGTGTCTGTACGAGAAGGAAACCCAGGCAGAAATCTCCTCTCCTCAAGGATTTCATACTTCACTGCTGTCTCCGAGTCAGCAATCTCTCACCTGTGTCGTCTCACAGGCCTTGACTCCAGTAGTGTCTCATGTGTCACGAGCATAGCTAAAATCTACTAGGAGAGTTACGATACATCAGTGGGGATCAATATGCTGACCCAAACGTCAACAATACAGCATGCCTGTAATGTACACCCCAGAAATGCAGAGCCTTACCTATGTATGCTGTGTTTGTGCCTGTAACCCCATTCTACCAGGCTACATCCCACATCGGCTCGGGCCTTCTCACATATATATAGTATGTATGCTAAACTATGTGGCAGACTATATGCATGCATGTGTGTGTGTGTGTGTATATGTGTGTGTGTTACAGTCCCCATTATAGGGACACTACACACTAATACACTCTATGTTCATTTATATAGTATGTGTGCTCTTAGCATATATAAGAATGGTGAACTTCCTCACTGTATTGCACTGTGCTCAGTCTCATAAGTCTGGATGTCTGGTCTTTGAGCAGTCAAACAAACTGAGCAGTAAGCCAACACACTCAAATTGACTGAGTTACACACTGAGTTCACACTGAACATAATTATGAACTGGTCAGTCATAAGCGTTTGGTCTTTGAGCAGTCAAACAAACAAACAAGTGAACTCAGTGTGTAACTCAGTCAATTTGAGTGTGTTGGCTTACTGCTCAGTTTGTTTGACTGCTCAAAGACCAAACGCTTATGACTGACCAGTCCACGATTATGTTCAGTGTCCTTATGACAGTGTCCTTACAGAAGTATTAAATAATAATAATATGTACTTCCCATGTAAGTAAATCTTACATTCCTATCCCTGACCCTAAACCCTAACTGCAAGTATATCATATAACAGCATGCACTGATGCACAACAGTACATTGTATTTATCATTTAATGAACCATTTAACACAGAGTGCCTAAGGATTTCTGACATAAAGCTGGGCTGCCTATCTCCCTGTCCTAAAGCAAAGCACACAGTGCTATCTGAGTCTCCACGGGCTTATCTCTGCGCTTCAGAGGGCCAGAGACCTAGAGTCGTCATCCCTGGTCACCTCATAGAGCTGCAAAGCCATTGCATAAGGAGTCTTATACAGGGAGGTAAGGTTCTTACCTACAAGGTCAGCATAAGGTGGTGACTAAACGGCAGTAAACGCTGTACGCATTCACCTGCAGTTATGATGAATGATGAGTTCTATATGCCAGCGCTACAGAACTGATTTGTGTTTCATGTTGTAATGACTGTAAATGGAAAGATCATTGTCAGTTCTTCAAAGTCACTGAGGTGCAATTGTTGTAATATAAACCGTTATGTCGAGTAAAAACATAGATTGATAATCTGTTCTGTAAAGTGTGATATTTGTTTCTGTGAGGTTAGAGTAATCAAGAAAGCATGTGTGAGCTCCAATGTTGCTATCTAAGCAAAGTCTTATCTCTCTTAAACCACACTTTACATTGACTGTAGCCATCTGTGGAGAGTCAATAGTAATAAAGGGAACACCTCACGTTTGCCTAACCTTAATAAAATATATATATCCCCTCCAAGCAGGACAGTTTGATCGGTTTTGTTTTGTATCGTAATCAGCAAATTGGAATAAAGCAGTGTCAGGCACAATCATTCTGCAAAGTTGCAATTGCAGCCTACACAATGGCAGACAGGTAGGATTTGGTATTTGGATATTATCTATTCTTGTTGAATTTAATTGCCCACCCTACATCCAAATGCCCACCCCAGGATGCCATCTTGGTAACGATCGAGGACATTGTTAATCTTTTGTCAGCCTAGGTTTACATTATGTGTACTAGATTATGTTTCGCCTTTGTAACATAGATTATTGAAACATGCGCTGGTAATTTTCGAATTTGTCCGATAAAACAAATTATTTCCGGCAAGAAAAAATCCTAGTGGAAACCCAGATTCAGTTATGTAATGATCATGCACTAATGTTTTCCCATTAAAAGACCACATTTTAATTGCTGAATTATTTTCCAATTAGAGCTCTAAATTGCCATTAGTCTGAGACTAAAACCACACAAACTGTCAGTGCAAAAATAACACATGCTGTTCATAAATTCATTGTTTATCTCAATCTTTGCATAACTTTACGGTTTCAAAATATTTGAATGTCTAATCTTGTACCTAGTTATGTCAAAATTTTTCACTGAGAAAAAAAACAAACACAAAAAAAACTTAAAAAATGAATGGTATGGTAATGTATGTAAAAGTAAACATAGCTCAGATGGTTAAAGCTTAGTGGGACAGAAGGTGCTAGCTATGGACACTAACTGTATGAACAGATTATGGTATTTCCTTTAAGATGCTGAACATATTTTTCCAAGGTTGTGGACCTGTAGAACAAAGAGTTTCCTCTATGCACACACACTTATATATACATAGACAAGTATGGTATATATGTAGGGGGACACACACCCACACATGCAAACAGACACACAGACACTCGCTCCTGTGGAGCGTGGAGTGTTTGAGAAGCTTCTGAGGATGAGACATGCCGGGACAGTGAGGACTTTATGCTTGTCTACTTTGGAGATTAAGACCTTATTGTCTTTCTGACAGTTTGTCTCGGAGCCAAATGGGTTCGTCCATCTTACTGAGAGAACGTTTCATCTGGAGTGACTGAGGCCCATTCTGCACTCAAAATCAGAGAAAGACTTGACAAGAACACTTCCCACTGGGCCAAGTCATTCAGGAGAATAAATTAAACAATTAAATACACATGCAGTCCAAGGCTAAGGGATCTGTAATGTGGCGTAATACACTTGAGTAATACAACCACCTAAACCAATTCAGTCAAATAGGAATCAGAGAATAAACACAAAGTTAAAAACTTGGCCCATTGGCTCAAACCACTGTTGAAAATGAAGGGTTTTGTGTATGAGGTGCAATATTTGGTCATTCATGGCACTTATGTGGTAGTTCATAATGCAGTTTTCTTATGACAATGTAATTATAACAACAGATACAGACCTACATGTCACAGCAACAGTAGCAGCCCAATGGTAATCTGTGTATTAACATGTGCTCTAAGCTTCTGTGGATGTTTTGTTTGTTGGTTTGTTTGTAGTGTCGTAATGCATGGTTGAATTGCGTTGAGTGATGTTCTCAGCTGTCAGAGGTCGGTGGAAATGGTAAAGGAATGGTGTTGTGATCAGTGTGGTATTTCTTACTGTTTTTTTTATTATTTCTCCGTCATCAGTTTGACCATTTTTCATCCTGCTCAGGATATTTGTCCCCTTTCATTTTAGTTGTAAGTAAATGTTCCTGTATATGTATGTGTGTGTCATATATACACACACACACAGTATATGCAGTACAGCACACATGTGTTTGTGTGTTGAGGTGTCCATGAATAACTTCTGACGTGGCTATGATGGTGGAAGGTTCACATGGTTCAATAAAGAGCCATTTGATTGCTGGAGAGAACGGCCTGCCATCACCAGCAAGGCCTGACAGCTCTGCACTCTCAATCATCCTTGACTCGATTCCTGGGTCATTCCATTCCATCACATTTCCACATTTGAACCAATCACCACAATAGAGATATCACACAGACCATTAGAAACTGTAACGAAACAGGATGCTGAGGACTTGCTGTACATGGGAACATTTATTTATTTTTTTTTTTAAGTTGTGACCCTGGTATTTATTTCTTTAAATAGAAGAGTTGTATGCCTCTAGTCTGATAGGAAGTCTTTGCATCTACAAAAAAATGATAGGCTTCTCCACCAGAACCTACATCAACCAAAAAAAACAGATGACATGGAGAAAGGCTGATAGCTGTGAAGTGTCATGCAAAGAGTGATTTATATTTATCAGAATTTGCCACACTGAAGCATGACAGGTTGATGTTATACGTAAGACATTGTGGGCCAATTTTACGAATGGTATTTTTCTCTTGGCTAATCGCACAATGATCAGGTGTTCCAAATGAATCACCAAATCACAAAGGGTGATTATTTGAAGAGGCTTTTAAATGTTTGTCACTTGTGATTAAATTATTATGAAAAAGTGCAGACTTCCGTGGGGGTGGGGGCTTGCGTAATGGGTGTTTAATGTAGTTGTCTGGACAGTTGGCAAAATGGAAGCATTGCGAAACCTCGAGTTTGCTCAAGAGGGAATAGAAGAACATTGGCACCGCAGATGGGGATTCAGAATATTCACCGAAAAGAGCAATCTGCCTAAAGAATTTAGTGAGGTAAATTATGTAATGCAATACAGGATTTTAAAAGACTCATTTCACTGGCTTGAACCTTTTAGTTCGTAAAGTCATAAAATGTATGAATAATGAAATTTAAAATTTCTAACATCCCAACAGCAGTCTAGGCTTCAGACTGCACTCAGACAACATGTTGTTAGGTCTGGCTCACCCAACAGAATGAGGACCCATGCAGCAGATGATGAATTTTAAACACTGATCATCGTGCGATTAGCTAAGTTAGACATGGACAGCTAAACAGGTGATGATCATTGTTATGAATATGCACTCACCATCGCTGTTTAGCTGTGTGCTTACAAACCATGTTTAATAAGTGTTCAAGGCTTAGATGTTTATCAGAAAAACACAGGCTAAATTATGGCCTATGTGTTTGGGGCGTACTTGGCTCTATCTGTCTGTGTCCGTCTATTCATCTGTCTCTTTCTCTCTGTGTCTGTTTGATGCTCTTTTTGGCAACAACAGCAAGAGGTCACATCAAACCATCAAATCAAATAACTGAAAGATAGCAGTTATGATGCCTCTACCACACAGCAGTAGGATGATAATTACTTGGGGATTCATATACCTCAAAATGAGCTAAACAAGACTGTTGTTTGTAGCACCTAAAGTGTATTTGATAACTGTTTCACCTTACAAATATCCATAAATCTGAAGGTCAGCATAAGTCAAATGTTTTTGTTTACCTTTGAATGCTTTTGTTTAACCATTCATTTATATCAACCTCTTTCATGGGTAAGAAAGGTGTTTTGTGAAGGTTCTTATTTTTTCACTCATCTTTACGTACAACACTAGGTTGATGTCGACAGGATTTTTTCTGTCAGTTGAGTTTCCATGTATGTATATGCATCTATCAATAGCAGTCTTTCCTTGTTTTCAACATATTGGAGGTGTAGTGCATGGTAAGGCTGATGGTTAAAACTTAGTAAAACAGATCTTCTCCCTGAAATTCCCAGCCTATGCGGGAGGTCAATAGGTTTGGAAATCCTGAAACACTTGTGAACACTCTTACTCTTCAAGATGATTTTGGAGATTTGTTCTTCTGCTGTTCCAAATACAAGTGAACAAACAGCCACCGAACCGTGGCTTGGTAATCAGTGGCTTAGTAATGTGAATCTCACATAGTTGAAATGGCTAAGAATAAATACATTCCAAAAAAGAAAATAAAACTGTGTGGAACGATGATATATTTATGTATTCTGCTTCATCATGTCATCAATAAATTTACAATGAACCGTACAATCACGCAGTGGTTTCAGATTCATCTTCCTTCTCACTTCCCCTGAACCACCCACAGTATAGTACATTCTTTTTTCTTTTATTCCAAAAAATCTGTCGATGAGCATGTCAGTAATTGGTATTTATTGAAGTGCGTTTCGCTTGGCTTTTATGGGGTCAGTAGCCTATGCAAGTTGAGCAAGCCAGAGACACAAACAGTAAACAGTGCTCCCACACCATTCACAAAAAAACTCTCCCTCACCTCGATGTCACCCTGCCGTGCCCACCACTTGACTTGAGTTCAGTGTTGGAATGTTAATACGAGAGTTATATCTAGTGCATTTACTGATGCTGTTAGTGAAGCAGATACACTATTCTTGAAACATTTAAAACATTTTGAAACAACAAAGTTTTTTTTTTTAAGTCTTTCTTTAAGTTGATCATCCATCTTATTTATATGGCTCTCCCCCATTTTTTGACTGTAGGAACTGGATCTTCACACTGGAGATTCTTGGGTAGGGTTATAATAAGGCCACATGAGAAATTGCACACTATATTACACACTAACAATTAGGTTTCCACAGAATGGTGTTCTTTTTCTATCGTCTTGGTGTATAGACTTTTTTTTTTTTAAACATGGTGGGTGAGAATATTCAAAATGGCTGCCCAAGTCTCATTTTCATATAAACTTTGTGTTTCCTTTTATATCAAGATTTGTTCCCAAAGCTCCTGACCTAAAATCAATATCTTTTCCACCTTAACATGTTCCTTAAAGAAAGTATATAATATTAACATTTGTACAAGAAGGAAAGAAAGTTTCTATAGTCACAGAAAAGAAAAGAAAAATTATACATCCATGGGTGGCTGTATGAATCCTTCACCCATTTTTTCTAACAATGACAGCTTAACAAGTGAGGTTCAGTTTTTTACATGGTTTCCCTTTGATCATTATAGATTTTCAATTATGTTTTTCCTTCTTTTTCCTTTAAATAATCTGTTGACACAATACAGCAATAAAATGGAGCATCTAGGCCCCTCATAAAGTCCCCTCTTTGACAAGTTCAAAAAAATACATTTGCTTTTCAAAAAGACCAACACAAAAACAATGATTATCCACTTGTGGCTCTGGAATAACAATAAATTAAGAAAAAAGTAAAAAAAACTTAGAGAAGCTTGATGAACACGGGGAAAGCCTTGGTGTTGATCCAGGGGGAAAATCCAATTGTGACTCAGGCGGGAGTGATGGTAAAATAAAGATTCCGAAAGTCAACTGATTGTAAAAAAAAAGAAGGGTATAGAGAAATGAAGAGGTTGTTGATGAGAAGCTGAGACTTGGAGGTGTACCTGTTCCGGCAGTTTGGGAAGCAGAATACTGTATTGGAGGAGTCCGCTAGTGAGACACCATAAGTCTGTCAGTAAGAGGTCTGCTAGGCAGCAGAGGCATGATGCTCTCTCTTTCTCTCTCTCTCTCTCTCTCTCTCTCTCTTTCTCAGAGTCGATAAAACCCAAGGCCTCCTTCCACTTTGGAATCTATGAGATGGCATGGACAACAACCATTCTTTGCTTATCTTCTCCTTCCTTCATTCACACAGTCATTCATTCATGCATTCATTCATTCAATCCTTCACTCAGTTCTCAGTTTTGCTTGCTCTCGCTCTCCCAACATCTCACTCTCTCCTTCTCTTTCTTGTTCATACTCTTTTTGTGTCACTTTCACTCCTCTTTCAAATCACTCACATTGTTCTCTCTCCTCCCCCACTCACTCTTTCTCTCTCTCTCTCTCTCTCTCGTTCTTTCAGCGATGGTGGCAGGGCAGCAGCAAGTCTTCGATATGTAACACAAGGGCTTTCTCACAGACTGTCAGTCTGTCAGTCTGTCTGCCTCTCTCCATCCATCATCTTGGTCATTGAAAGAAAGAGAGGAAGGAAGGGAGGAAGCTGAGGCAGCACACAGGAGATAAAGAGTTTGTTTGGTGTCTGAAGGTCCCTCTTGGGAGGGTGAGATGTGGGAGGTTGGGTGGGAGTAGGTTTGGAGTTGGAGGTGGGGGTGGGCGGGGGGGTGCTTCATTCTGCCATATCCTCTCGCTGCTGCCTGGCCCATACAAAACATTCCCTGGTCCTTGTTTACGTGTTTGTTTGTTTGTTTGTTTACAGAGTGAGGATTCCCAGCAGAGGGGTGAGGCAGGTGATCCACAGCCAGGCATGGGCTCTGAGGCCTACAGAGCGGTTCTCTGGGTCCTTGGGCTCCATCCGGGGTCTTGGTGGCTCCTGTTGCAGAAAGAATAAGGTGTTTAACCCTAGGATAGCAGTCACAACATACAAAAACAATAGAATCAATGTCTCATTGAATGATCGGAATTGACAATGAATGAATAGAATGCTGACTTGAGGCTACAGAATATTTCGTCTGCTCCATGCCACCTGAGCACACCTGGGGTGAAACTCAGGTGGATGTTTGTCTATGGCAGCAATGTAGGCTCAGCAGAAGCTTGAATAAAGCCTGATAGGCACAGCTGTGGTTAAGCTTTGGAAAGCTTCTTGTGGTGGTCTTGTCAAATTCACACATGCCATCAGATTCCTCAGGCAGACTGGATGTCCCAGAAATATGTGGAAACCCTACTGAAACACATAAACATGCAAACACGTAAACACATTTAGTCTCACCTCGCTTCCACAGGCTGGATTGCATTTTTCTCCATATTCCTGTGGATGACAAAACAGAAACGATGTTTTCAGCCATAATGTTGTGAACAGATGTGTGTGTGACACATCATCCTAAAAAAAATGTCCATCCCTCTCTGTGTCGACCATCTGATGTTTCATTTGAATACACAGGCATGATGCATTCATGAGCCAGATGTAGACTCTACACTGATTAAATGGCTAATTTAGAACTGTTTACATTGTTTAAACTTTTATATGTGATATATAGTATTAAAATAAGCAAATAAAGTATTTACACAAAATGTGACATTCTGATTCTTTACATACACATACATATAATGCATCGGTTATTGTCAATAAATAATATGTTGCTGTGCATAACATTACACACTAATTGTTAATGCTGATGTTAATGGTTTGTTCATGTTAACCAGTTCAAGGGAAGCAAAAATAAGATAGATAAATCCCCCATGACTTCAACAACCTAATTCATTAGCTAATATAAAAGGGGTGTTCACTTACGTCACAGAATGTTTAAGTGCAGAGATTTAAGAGTCACTATGAGACTATGAAAAGGGACATTACTGAGATGTAAAGACAAAATGATGGATAGTCCTGGCATAATGACCTTGAGAGCAGTGGTTATGAGGTCATTCTGGCTTATAAGACCAAAGATTTCAATCATGTCATTTCGGTGTGTCATTTAGTGCTCATGTGGTTAGCAATGAGTCAGGAAAGGAGACTGCACACAGAAGACCACGCCACCGTCAGACCTCCAATTTTGATAAATTGCGTTTCCCTGCTTGATGTGATCAAAACGATGACATAAACCTCTCACTCTCATAGTCTAGCCTTACTGGAATCCATCATTGTGACTTACTAAAACCGACAGGGGAGGCACGAGGCAGGCTAGAAAAACCTTTCGATATTTACGCCTTTTCTGCCTGTTCATTGGATTATTCAAACACAGTACAACGCTAATTCTTCCAGAAGGTTCTTTTGTTATTGCCCATGCCTCCCTCGGAAGCGGTTTGATGAATTACTCAAATTTGCCTGTTCATAAGCAGTTGGTTGGGTGATAAAAGAGGTATGAATTAATTTCATGACTTCTCTCCTCCCAGCCCCTCCCCACCCACCACCCCCGTTTTTCTCCCTTTTTCGAACCAGGACTCCCACCGTCTTTCTCCATAAGTCAAACAAAATTAGGCACAGCCTCCTCTGTTTTTCTATTCATTATAGCGTTATTCAGTCCAAAATGGCTCCATCCATCAAACACTGTGTCAACGAATCCTGGACTATACGCTTCTTCTCCTCTTTGTCTTTTAAAAATACCAATATATACATTAGTGCATCAACAGTTACTCAGTGTAAGGTGCTGTTTCATACAGTATGTAACCCTCTGTGCTGTCCAGCAAACAAATCCCTGCAGGAACTATAGCCACATGATTAAATGAGCTGCAGATAAAGCTGTAAAATGGTAATATAACTCCCGAGCCAGCAGGGTGGAGGTGTGCACAGTCCTCAGCCTCGGTTACGGCAAGGGTCCCCAGAAGTCCTCTAATGGCTAATGACTCGAGTTTCAGAAATCGGCAAGGGCCGTTATCTAATCAGACAAGGTAACCGAGGGCTAAGAGCTGCCAGGGAAATGGCTCCGCCCCGCTCTCTTTTGTGTCCTACTCTCGTGAACTACATGCACTGACCCCGGCCTTAAGGTCTCTTTTGTGTCCTACTCTCATGAACTACATGCAGTGACCCCGGCCTTAAGGTCTCTGCATAGGCTGTGTGTGATCGCGCAGAGGAACCATCCTGACCTGTTGGCTTTGCGTCTAATTAAAACATGTACACTTGTAGCAGCAATGATGAACGGGAATTGAAACATGGTGCGCATGGATGGATGGATGAATGAAACATGCCCACAACAGTCGTCAAAAGCAGAGCAATAAATATGTTTTGACTGGATGAAATCACAGGGAACTGCACACATCCCAAATGATGTTCTTGTTTGTGTGTGTGTGTGTGTGTGTGTGTGTGTGTGGTGTGTGGTGTGTGTGTCTGTGTCTGTGTTCTTTCTAAAAAATAACTCAGCAATGATTTGCTTTTCGTCCTTTATGGTACAAAGCCTTGTGTGGAACTTTATGGTTCTAATTTATGTTTATGTTTTAATAAGTTATAATTGAGGCATACCGCAAGAAATCTTGAAAACAAAAGATTTACGCAGCATGCTCACACATCTATTTTTCAGTAGACCTACTGATTGTGTGTAGTTTGTGATCACGGGCAGCTTTTTTGGTTTAAATTCTTAATTTTTTTGCTCTTACAGGCTGGCTTTGATGAATGTGGTTTACTGAGTAGCGCTGAGGTGAGTGGGTGCCTGCAGAACGCCACTGAAATCCAATTCATTAAGGCAGGCAGCCATGTGTGGAGACAGCCTGTTGACATGCGTCCAGATCACTGTCCAGACAGAGCCTGGACTGTTATCACTCAGAGGGACTCACACACATAAACATGAAAGACAAACATACACCCGTGCGCGCACACACACAATCACACACACACACCCGTGCGCACACACACACACACGTACACACACACACACACAAGTACACACACACTCACACACACACACACACACACACATGCAAAAACATTTACACACACACACACACACACATACACGCACACACACACACACAAACACAAAGCTACCCAAAAATGAGACGATCAAAGCGATATGCCAATGCTGTACACAACACACACACAGCCGGCCTCTATAGACACAAACACTATACACACAAACACACACACACACACACTTGTTCGATATCTCTCTCTCCTGAATATGCACCACTATCAATCAATCAATCAATCAATCAATTCAATCTTATATAGCGCTTCTCTATATACCCGAAGTCGCTTTACAGAGTCCAGTAGTCATTCATACAGGTGGTGGTAAGCTACCTCAGTAGCCACAGCTGCCCTGGGGCAGACTGACAGAAGCGTGGCTGCCAATCAGCGCCAACAGCCCCTCCGACCACCACCAATATTCATTCATATTCAATGCATGTCTTTATGATGACCACTGAGCCACCGTGCCACACACACACACACACACACACACACACACACACACACACACACACACACACACACACACACACACACACTCACACACACACACACACACATTCAATCTCACATCACTATTGAATGTATTTAATATATTTCCCCTCCAGCTTGGCCACAGATAAATATTCCAAAACTGATACTACTAAAATGTCTTCAACCGAATCAAACAGCCATCTTGAGGATTTTTTGTTAAGACGACAGAACCAAGCACTCACACACTGACCTACTTATCTCAGCCATCCTCTCCTAACTCAATTACAGTGCATTTCTCTTATTTAAAAAAGATTAAATCATGTCAAGACATGCCTCTCCCACTTACATTAGAGTCTTGCAGATGGGCCAAGCTAGAATAAATTAATTCCAACATATAAAGACGAAATCAGATAATGTCAGTAATTGTTGAACTGGAGAGAGGCTACGCTAATGCAAACTACTAGCTCTTAGCTCACCCTCATCGTGCTCGCATTTGAGGCTTCAAGAAAATTCTGGTAAAACACTGGCTTCAAAAATGCCATGATAATTTGTAATGCATTTCTGGAGCCCTCTGTGAGAGTCAAAAGATAATTTGGGTATTTGCATATTCATGCACTTTGCTTGGATAT
Source organism: Clupea harengus (assembly GCF_900700415.2). NCBI lineage: Eukaryota > Metazoa > Chordata > Actinopteri > Clupeiformes > Clupeidae > Clupea > Clupea harengus. The sequence goes on along the minus strand of NC_045158.1, from coordinate 19,863,931 downwards.
AGTTATATTTTGTGTATATACTTTTTAGTGCATCCGTTGGATAGCTTAAGTGAATGGCACTCTGATATTCTTTTGAATGAAGAGTGCGTTACAAATAAAATGCATTATTATTATTATTATTATTATTATTATTATTATTATTAATAAATCACTTTAAGATTTGTGGATTATCTCTACCCTTTTTAAAGGGGCTTGATATGGAAAAATATGGGCAACAAAGTGTCTGAATGTCACCCACACCATTGGCATTTGTCCTGTCCGTCCTTTTCCACCTTCCAAGTCTTAATAGTCTTTTTTCAGACTCTGTTTCAGCATTTATGCCACGCTTTACACCATCTGATTGAACAGACCTGACCTTCAAAGGCGCGTGAACACCATATGTTATTCCTTATGTTACAGTTCTAAGAAAAAAACATCGACCTTAAAAGTACGTTTGCAGAAGAATTTCAGTAAAGCCTGGAACAGGCATGTAAAAGCAGGTACCTTACTCATATCATTGAGTAAAGATTTTGTATTATCGCCATATTATTACTATTGTAGTCTGTTCAACTATTTCAGTAGATATCCATAGCTACCAATACAGCAAACGGTGGATGCCTAAGGGAATAGTCAATCAGACAGTTCTTCAGTAAGTTAATCAGAAATAATTGACCTCCGAAGGCCTTTAACTACCAATCAGAATCGAGTGTTCCTCAGTTATGTAATAATAGTCAATAGTATAAGCTTCTACAGTTACCCTGGTTTTGTTCAGATGTTACCTACATGTGCAGTGTAATAGGCAGTGTGTGTGAGTGTGTGTGTGTGTGTATGTGTGTGTGTGTGTGTGTGTGTGTGTGTGTGTGTGTGTGTGTGTGTGTGTGTGTGTGTGTTGGGGGGTTGTACCATACATACGCCTGGATTTTTCCCTCCTCAATGTTCAAATCTCAGTTGACTTGGTCAGAGTCTTTATATGCTTTAAAGATTATGATATCACTGTTGACCACATGTCTGTTTCCTCAGGGGGAGTTTCCTTTCAAAGAAAACAACGGCAAGGAAGGGATCTCCCTGAGTAAGCTATATCCCTTTACCTCAAAACCTTCCTTTGAATCTGAACAAAGTCGACCTAGATAGAAGAACCTCCTGCATGTGTTACTCAAGCCAAAGACAAGACACCCGCTGTCCATTTTTTATTTCTTCCTCCCTTTCCATCTCTCTGAGGCAAGAAGAGATACGTTAAGGCTCTGCTCTCAATAAATCTCTGATGCAAGTTTGACAAGTTTTAATTGCCAGGCATTGTCAGAGGAAAATGCGAAGGCTCGGCCATGTTCCCCCAAGGCACATGCTAATTATAAACTCCCTGCTTGAGTAATCATATGTCCTGGGTTCTCTAATTACCATTTTTACAATAAATTGAGCATTGCACTGAGGAGGCTGGGACGTGCACAGCATAGCACACACACACACACACACACACAAAGGCATGTGCATACACACACAAACAGCAAGGAGGAGAGGTACACATGCACACACACAGACACACGCACACGCACACACACACACACACACAGCCTTGAATCAATATTGACATGCAGTTTGGAGGATCCTTTGGGAGAGCAGGGGAACACACACTCATCTCGGCTCCCGACCAGCGCGTCATTCTCGGGAAGCCTTGCTCACTTGCTCGTTGTTTGGTTAATTAGCAGCCCATCAGCGTCTCAGGAGAGTTGTTCACAAGGCAGGGAAATGACACGGTATAAAGGATGACCATTCAATAAGCCGTGGAACCAGAGCGCAAGACAGGAAGGCGTTCAGGTACACGCCGTCACCCAATTTATTTTCCTCTCTGTTAGCAGCTTGGCCATGTCTCTGTCTCTGCCTCTGCTGTGCTCGGCTAGATTTGCATTTTTCCACGCCTGGCATTTTTTCACCCTCCAGTGTTTAATTTAATTTTTTCTTTTACCATCCTTTTCACTCCATTTTACACACACACACAGACACAGACACACACACTGCGTGGCACACTTAAAGTGCTTTCAAACTTTCATGACTACATGCATGTTGGTCGCTTGATAATTTGTCGCGTCTTCGACATGAAACGTGTCAGAAGTCATAAAACACACTTTTAAAAATGGTGTTGTGGATTAGAGCACTACATGAGTCCACATTTTCGTCCAAACCCAACACAAACACAAAGTAGTTATGAAAGAAAGTAAGCAAGAATGAAGATTTAAAATGCTTTTCAATGGTGATCTGTATGCATTCGACTGGGCTATCTGACCACTGGTATGCCGCGTTGAATTAAAATCAGCTTAAGAATTCTCCTCCATAAATAAATGCCATTCATATGAATCAACTCACCAGGTCATTGCAGGTTGGAAAAGCACAGGGATCATCGTCTGGCTTCCTCTCTTTTGCGGACTGTGTTGTCTTGGTAACGCCCACGCTCACCTCCTGGTCCGGCTTCAAGGTCGTGGGTGGTACGGTGGCAGGCTTGGGCCGGTCGGTACCATAACCAAATGCCTGGATGGCATTTCCTGAAAAGATGGCATAAAAGGGAAAGATGTTGTTAGACAGGTTTCTATTTGCTCTTACTGAATAGGGCCGAGTAAGCCATGTTTTGACAGAAAAAAAATAACAAAAATACCCATACTCTTACTTAATGCCCCGCCTTTATTTCATTGTGACATTCCAAGCCACAAGCTTCAGAGGAGCCGATAAAGAGGCATAATGAAATGCACATTCTGGCTTTAGTCTGACTGATTTGATCTGTTGCCCTGCACCTTTTAGCCTCTGGATGTACACACACCGATATGTACTCAAGCCAGGGTCTGCCCGTTCTTGGCCTTGTCCAAGTCAGGAATGGTTGCAGCCCTTATCTGGTGTACATCTGGTGCATCAATCTGGTTAGCCTTGATCTTGATCGGTCCTCACTGTCAGAGCTCACTTGACCCATCAATTCCCGTTATGAAGCTACAGACTGATCACACAATGCCATCATAGCTTGCAAATTGCATCTAAAACCGCGTGCACAAAGTCGCAGATTATTATGTGGCTCACGATGCACCACAAGACCACCAGTATCATATGTTCACTCACAATGGGCTGGTTGAGAGTCTTAGATGAGTGTTGACTCTTGAAGATGAGTTTTAATCCAGTTCAATACTTTGTTCAAAGACGTTATTAAAGTTGCGAGGATGTCCTTGAGAGAGATTCTGTCTAGTCCTCAGTGGTGGCAGCCACACTGAAAAGGGATCATTATGCAAATGTGGCATTGTTGCCGAAGCTGATTGGTGCCCCAGCCTTTCAGAAAGGGAGACACTTGATGGGTTTAATCCCTCATTCGAATATATTAAGCACTGACCTCAACAAACTTCATGACATTAAAAAGTTCAGACTTCAAGCTCTGCCTCAACCACAATGTTCTTGGCGAGGAACTAGCATCCGGACAAGAGGAAACAGGGAAAGACTTAAAGAAAGGTCGGGACTTAAAGGACGGAAGAGTTGGGGGGACTTAGAGTCAACCATGAAGAGACCCTTTCCATGAAGAGACTTAACGTAGAATGGATTATACACTATATACATGCATAATATATTACCACTTTTTAAGATGATACTATTGCATTAATATTCCCTTCATTGTAACTGGTGCCTATTAAACAAGCTTGTGATATAAGACAGTGTCACATCATTACAGGCAGGAGTGACACCATGTTACTCTGCCAATTGTGCTGTGTGGAATGTACATCTTTTCAGATGTATTTTGACTCATTAGTAGTTCTGTAACACTTAGCTTTTTATCTTATATATCAAACACTGCACCTAACATGAAAAAAAAGACAAATCTTGGTCATCTATATTTCCTCAGCAATGTACCAATGCTTTTGACTGAAAAACTGAACAAACAATGACAAACTGAAGCTGTGCAATTTTGGATTCCATTGTACCACTGACAGGCCCCATAAGAAGCCCAATCAGAAGGCCAGGGATGTTGCCTTGGTTTGTATGACTTGGGAGGTTTCAGAGGAAAGCTGATATTTTAAAAACTAAAATAAACACCCCTTAGAAAAAAACCTCTCTCCTTCTTTCTATCACAATTCTCTCTCTCTCGCTCTCTTCTCTTGTTCTCTCTCAAACACACACACACACACAAACAAATAGCCTCAAAGAGAACGTGTAACAGTTTGTATTCTACAGCATCCTTCCTTTTACTCAGTTCTCAAATGACAAATGTCTCATGACAGCGGCATCTACAGGATAACGTGGTTTCCCATACGCCCTGCCTGTTTCTGCACACTCAGCCAAAAGAAACAAAATGAATTATAATGCCAAAAAACACCGCCGCAATCTATTGAGATGGTCTACCGGCGTCATAGACAAAGAAACATATTCCAATAAAGTTGGCCTTATGTTCTTTAAACGACTCAGTAAGCTGGGTTAGAGAGAGACAGAGAGCCTGAGAGAGAGAGAGAGAGGAATAGAAAGGGAGGGATGGAAGCAAAGGAACCGGATTGAACTGGAGGAAAATGCTGAGATCTGGAGAGTGTCTCACTCTGACCGATCTTTCAAAACAGCCTGTGAAGAATTGCACTGGTTTATGTCTTCGGTCTACACATGATGGAGACCCCTTTGTTGCATGAAGCACAGGCACAAAAATCTGCAGAAGAAAAGCCAGGGCACAAGCACATGTCCTCGAGGTTTGCTGCAGTAATTCAGGCGAGTGACTAGAGTGCCTCAAAGCTGCACAGCCGTGATTTTATCACCTTGTGGAGAAGAGATCCATAGAGACGACTGACAGAACGAGTGCTTCAGAACTTCACATGTCTATCTCTATTCCGGTCTCCCTCACTCTATCTTTCTGTCTTGTTTTTGTCTCTTTTTTTATCTTTCCCCTTTGTTGTCTGTTTTGTTTTATCTGGTCACCTTACCTCTTTATACTATTCTCTCAGACTTATCAAAATGGGCAGGCAATCTCTTTCCTTTTGTTTGAGGCTTTGTGTCCCCCTGTATTTCACTTACGGAGGCAGGTGTTCTCTCTGAAGTCCTGCAGGAACCTCTCGCACTCTTCTTCCTGGTTCCCACTGCCACGACACGAGCACCAGGGCGAGATGGTAAAGTTAGTGGGAGTGGAGTCCATGTAGTTGGGGGTCATGTCAGTTCCTGCGTACAAAGAAACACACAGACAGAGAGAGGAACAGTAAACAAACAAACCAGGACATGTTTTGACACATCTCAAACTGTCTATCACATGGTCAATCTATCTAATCTATCTGCAACAAATGCATCTGCTTGCATTTGTTGCACTATTCTGATACAGGTGCCATGTAATCCGATTGTCTGATTACATGTTGTTATGATTGGCATGTGTGTGGAAACCCTGCATCTCTCCACTCACCAATGAGGCCGACATATGCGGCAAGGCAGGCCTGGTAGTCTTCATTAGGACAGCTGTTGGACAACTGTTGGACCGGTGTCATTTGACAGTTTTTGTGGAAGTCTGCCAGTCTGGACCTTCACACAAACATAAATCAAAGGATTGTGAGTACATCATAAACATTCTTCTTATTACACATTTTCCCAACTGGATCAACCGATCGTTGTATCTGAAGCATAATGTGAAAGAAATATTAGTCTGAAGCATTATGCATATGTCAATATCTCCTGTGTTGCCTGAGGCCCAGTACAGAACACGTCTATGTAAAAGTGTCACAGTCTTTGGCTTTGGATTTTTTTAGTTGACAGAACGGAGAATTCTGTTTCAGAAATTTCATGTTTATCTTGTCACGAGTGTCTCAAATGTCAAATTCCTGCCTGTCTGGAACAAAAATGCTGTGTCACACGTGTGTCTGTTTGTTTGTTTGTTTGTTGGTGTGTGTGTGTGTGTGTGTAAAAAATCGTGTTTGGGAGATCAGACTGTGTGTGTGTGTGGGTCGGCGTGTTTATGCCCGCGGAGTCCAGTGGCTAATCCAGTTGGGGCAGAGTTGAGCGAGTGTGTGCACAGAGGCAACCCTGTCTTCACGGATCACTGCTACCTCCGAAGATGGACTGAATCACCATCTCTGTTTCCCCCCCCCCCCCCCTTTTTTACCTAGGGTTTTACCTCTTCTGTCTTGCACCCCCACCTCCTCCCCTCTCTCTCTCTTTCCTTGTCCCCCCCTCTCTCTCTTTCCACTTGGTTACACTTTTCGTCTTCATAAAAAAGCTGCATATGTTTCTGCCTTTACTGCCTTCTCCTTCTACTTTCACCTCTCCCTCTTCCTCTTCTCTCTCTCTCTATTACTTATGTATGGTCCAATGCCCTGACCTCCCCATGTCTGCAGTTCAAAGGGAATTTCTGGAGGCGTTTGCCCACTGAGAGACTTCCCTCCGTGGGCAGCCTGACCAGTGAGAGGGTCTAAAGCCTCGGCCTTTACGTCACAGCTCAGAAGCAGGTGTTTTTCTCTCCCTCTCTTTCTCGTTCTATCTCTCTCTCTTCCTGCTGTTTGTTGCTTCTTCCTGTGGCAATTTAGGGAGATGCTCCCAGCCCTCTAATCATTGCACAGCAACAACAAGCGACTCACACATCCTCCATTCCCGCCCGCACGTCTCTGTCCTCTTTTCCCCCCCATCCCTGTTTTATGGCGTGATCGTCCGTCTCTCTCCCGCCGATGCCCCTCGTCCCCCTCGGCCATGTGAATGTGTCTGCGGCAGTTGGGCCTCACTTCACATGCGCTTTCTAAAATCCTGGGATGAGTCCTCCTGTCACTCTTTCTTACTGCTATCTTCCTTTTGTTTTGTTTGTAGTTGTTTGATTTTTTATGTATTTTTTTTTCTCAATTCACCAGGCACATTTCTCCGTGCCAAGACATCTGCTTCCGAACAGCACACAAAACTCCCCGTCTACACACAACAAGCGCTCTTCCAACCTCCCACACGTGAAGAACACACCTCAGCAATCAATATCATGTGCAAACACTCTCCCACCCTTTCTCTCTCTCTCTCTCTCATGCACACATACTCCCTGGTGTGTATTGTACAAGCATGGAAATACTTTTTAATTCTAAACTTCTGCACTATGTGCCAGCCCGTCATAAGCGGCAGTGTCCACGCCATAGCTCATTTCTGGCATCTACAATACACATAGTTTCATTGCAGACTCTCCAACTCTTTACATTGCCCCCCCCCCCCACACACACACACACACTCTCTCTGTCTTTCTCTTTCTTGCTTTCTGTTTGTCTTCTCATTTTTTTATTCTGAGTGGCAAATGACAGGCTGTCAGAACTGCTATCTCTGTCCTGCACTGTTCTCCCGTGACTAATGGATGTGTCCTGCAGTCGCAACTCTCTCTGAGCGAAGGCACTTTATGTGTGGACAGTGCTCTTTCTACCTATTCTTTTCTCTCTCTATCTCTCTCTCTCTCTCTCTCTCTCACTCACTCTTTTATTCCCTTTCTCTCAGAGATAAAACACTTTGTGGCGTGAATGTTCTTCCTACTCTCCACACTGGTATTTATCTCTTTTTGGGTGGAATCATTTTGGACCCAGACTGTGTTTGTCTCTCCCTCCCCATTAGGGCAGTGCAGTGTATTTTTTTTTTTGGGGGGGGGGGGGGGCTAGCTATGGGCACTTACCTACAATAACAAAATAAGTTACCTACTGTATCTATCTATCTATTTATCTGTCTGTCTATCATTTTAAATAAGCCTATGCGCAATAGTCTAACATGCAAGCTATGGGCACTCACCTACAGTAACCAAAATGTCTGTTTGTCTGTTTATCTATGATTATAAGTAAGTCAATAGTCTAAAAAAAAACATAGCCTAATAATGAAGGTGTGGATCAAGCTGAACATTTCTTTAACATGTAAGAGCATTGAATATCAGGTCCATGGCTACAGTTCCACAAGAAAAGGATGACAGGCTAACTAAATATCACTGCATAGACTATTAACTGTGTTATCAATATTTACTTGTTATACATTTGTAAGTTACCTGACAAAATAACGAGTGGTTATCATTTGTTTTTCCTGAGGTGGCTATTATTGCTGGTTTGTTGTTAAGTTCATGGAGTTAAGTTAAGTTCACTAGCCTCCTGCTCTCTCAATCTGAGGTGAACCTCTGCATATGTGCTCTTCTGCTCTCAGTGCAGCAGGAACCTTTCTTTGCTCTTTTGCTGAACATACAGTCAAGAGGTCACCATGGTAAGGGCGTGACTCTACTATAAAACAGAGCTTAGGCCGCGTTCACACTTGACTTCTTTTTTATAAAAAAGCGCTGCCTTCAGCGCCTTTTGGGCGCCTTTTGAGGTGAGAATTCTGTAACCTTAACAACGTGAGTCATACGTTCTAGTACATTCGATCCATTATTTTCCGTTATTTTCCGTTGGTTACTTATTGAAAAGCTAGATACAATGGCGAATCAAATGCAATTACTTGCTCTAGCTTTGGCGTTTGAGGAGGAGGAGGGTGTTGTTGAACAGCCAAGGCGCCGTTTATGGGTGCACGACATTCTCCGCAATAGGGAGTCGCAGGGGGCATTCGGCAACCTAGTCCAGGAGCTCCGCCTAGACGATGCTAGGTTCAAGACGTTTTTTCGGTTGAACAATAGCCAGTTTGAGGACCTCCTCAGGAGGATTGGACCAGCCATCTCAAAGATGCAGACGAAATTCAGGGAGACCATCAGCCCAGACCAGCGTCTTTGCATTTGTTTGAGGTGGGTAACATTAACTAACGTGAAAGCGAGAGAGTTAGTGTGTGTGTCTGTGTGTTAGAGAGAGAGAGAGACACCAGGTGAAGGATAATTACATTATTGGCTCTGAGTGAGTTTTGTTACACGTTTTAACAACCATGGTTTTTTTATGTGTTTTTCCTAGGTATTTGGCAACAGGGGACTCATATCGGTCCATTGCTTTCCACTTCAGGGTGGGAGTAAGCACTGTGGCGGGGATAGTTAAGAGTGTGTGTGAGGCCATTTGGGACTGCCTGTCTGGGGAGTTCATGGCTTTTCCCACTGAGGCTGAGTGGAGGAAGATTGCAGAGGATTTTAAAAGAATGTGGGCATTTCCTAATTGTGTGGGTGCAATGGATGGGAAACATGTGGTTATTGAGGCACCTCCATCAAGCGGCTCCCTATATTATAATTACAAGGGGACATTCTCCATTGTCCTGTTGGCGGTAGTTGATGCTCACTATCATTTCAGGGTGGTCGACATCGGTGCCTACGGAAAAAACAGCGATGGAGGAACATTAGCTGCCTCTGCCTTTGGGTCTGCCCTGCGGCAGGGGACCCTCAACCTCCCAGGGGATGCCCCTCTACCTGGAGCAGAGAACGTGGGGCCCATTCCTCATGTGTTCCTGGCAGATGAGGCATTCCCCTTGCGGAGAAATCTCCTCCGCCCCTACCCTGGGCACACTAGCGGGGAAAAGCGAGTATTTAATTACCGTCTCTCTCACGCCAGGAGAATGGTGGAGTGTACCTTCGGCATCCTAGCAGCCCAATGGAGGATATACCGGAGGGTGCTTGGTGTGTCACCACAGGTGGCCGAGTCAGTTGTGAAGGCCACCTGTGTCCTTCACAACTTTCTGCGGTGGGGGGATAGCACAGAAGCACCGACTGGTCCAGCAGAACCATCTGCTGGAATTCAAAATATTGCCAGGGTTGGCAGCAACGCCAGCAGAGAGGCCATCACTGTGAGGACCAAGTTCACAGAATATTTCTCATCTGGAGCTGGTCAAGTCCCCTGGCAGAACCGCCCCCTACACATCCCACATTCCCCTCAGTAAACAATTCAAAACTAAATCAGTTGAGGTGTGGTCTTGTGAGTTATCATTTAAAGAACAAATTAAGCAATGTGTCAAGGCAATGTCAACAATGTGATTAATGACTGCAAGTAAAGTAAATATAATGATAGGTTTAATTTCATCAATAATAATTACAATAACAAATAGAGAACATATTTTTAAATACAGATTAAATACAGATTACACTAATACTAATATATACAAAATATATACAAATGCCTATATACATTGCTGTTTCACACTACTCTATTTTATACTACATATACTATATACTATATTTTATACTAACTATTATACTCTATTCTCCGAATTCAATGTCATACAAGGCTTGTTGAATGCGAAGCTTTGCCAGGGCTTGCTTATGAGGGTCTAATCGGTCAAATGTGGGTGCCAGACTGAGGAGGTAGTGTTGTGTTTCTGTGTATTTTGTTTGATCTAATCGTTGGAGAATTTGGGTTTGGTATGTTGTCATCTCATCTGCCTTCCTTTTCCCCCTGCCACTAGACGTGGTCCTCGGTGAAGGGTCCAGGTGAGGACTTGGTGTACACGTGGGTGAGGGAGGCGGGTTATCTGGGGTTACTTCAGGGGTTACTTGAGAAATGATCAGGCTATCTTCTAAATAATCTATACTTTCCTCAGTTTGATCCTGTATTAGAAATAAAAAATAAAACCCAACACAGCACTTATTAGAACATTATTATTTTCCAGGTTTATACATTTATTAACCCCAGCCTAAGCATGTGTCCATACCAGGGCCAAATACTGGTAAAATATGAGAGTAGCTGGTAGATTTTCAGACACAAAATAATGATTTACTGTACTAGTTGAGTGGCTGGTGACTTTGGTGAATTTATATCTCAGTGGCTGATCTTTCTATTATCTGCAAGACACATTCCTTACAATCGCCAACTTAATTACCTGTCCTGCCTCGGAAAAAATGTTATTTAACATAACTGTTGCCGATTGCTCATCGAAGTTGGAGGTGGTCTCCCTGTCCTGGTTGTATGGCTCTAGGAATGACAGAATGTGGAGGTATTTCCATTTCCTCCTGACTCCCCCCTCGGCACCACTCCTGGCCTTCTCCTGCTCCTCTCTCTTCTCCTTCTTGTATTTGTCTCTCAAATATTTCCATTTCTTAGTACATGAGGCCGCTATGATAAAAATGAACCTGGCATAAGACTACACTCGTTATACCTATTGTGACTATCTAGCGTTATCCTAACACAACGGGAAAAAACGGAACACACGGTTTCAGTTGAAATCCAAACAAGATACCAGTCGTAATCTAGACACCCACCGCTACTGAAATATGAAAGATTGATTGATTAAAGATTTTTCGATCTATAAAGGTTTATAACGGTTTGTCACTTTTTAATAGCTGGGGCGGAAACAGGTCGGGGTAGATATCAATGAATATACAGTCAGTTTTATGAATGAGAGTTTACGTGTACTTACCAGAAAAACCCAAAGACCTACCGATCTGCTCCCAGATGGACTCTTTTATCCGTATATTTGAATATCTTTTGTGACTCAGGTCGTACAATTCAGTGTAATACGACACGGCAAGAACAAGTGCTTCAACAGGTACCTTGTCCATCTCTGTCAATTTTGGGGGCACCGGTAACTAAGATAGAAGGTTACTATGGAAAGTACGCTGGTACCTACTCTGCTCGTTCTGATTGGTCAGCTGTCAAAAAGGCGCTTGACGTCACCCAGCGCTTTTCTGAAAAGTTGAGAAAATTGAACTCAAAAAGGCGTCGGGAGTTGCGCTTTTTTAGAAGTTTTTAAAAGGCGGCCGCTTTTTAAAAAGGTGTCCGCCTTTTGCCTTTTCCCATAGGGTTGCATGTCAAAAAGGCGCTGGCAGCTGAAAAAAGAAGTCAAGTGTGAACGCGGCCTTATGATGCATTTAATGCACACCTTTTGTGATGTCATAGACTTATAGGAGGAAAGGTTCTGAAAAAAATATTTTATGATGCAAACATACACATAGAATCTGTGTGTACAGATTCCAAGGAACCATTTGGAACAATTTCTCCTAACACGTGAGACAGGGACCTCACATATTTTTACTCCAAAAGCAAATATGTAAAATGATATGTGAGGCCACAAAGCTGTACCCTTTTCCAATAATAATAATAATAATAAAAAATAACATTTTCAAAAAGATTAACGAAGAATGGGTTATTTTGCAGCAAAATGTTGGACAAAAATAGGGTAAGGGGAGGGGACAGGGACAAACAGAGCTGCCCGTTCTGCCCTGATCCCCATGCCAGTGCCAGCGGATACCCGTGGCCAGTCTATCTGAAAGGCCAGTGCACACCTCCACCACTGCCAGGGCTCGCTGGCCTTTGCATGGCTGCTGAAGCAGAAACACATTTCAGCCTGTTCCAGGCATATCCCTGGACAGACCGAACAGCTGCCCTTAACAAAGCAGTCCTTTACTCTAAAAAAACCCCCAAACAATTACAATGGGGGCTTCCATGTGCAAATTCTTCCACATCATAGCTGCACGATCCCACTCCCAGTGTAGCTCCAATTATGAGATTTGCCTCTTACAATTCTCACTTTGTAGATTTCACCATTGTGAAATAATGATGGGAAACTAACAACGCTCTTTCAAATAAAAGAAAATAATAGAAGTAGGAGACACGAGAGAGAGAGAGAGAGAGAGAGAGAGAAAGAGAGAGAGAGAAAGAGAGAGAGAGCAGAGAACAGAAACTCAACACCACTCAAACCATCACACAAAATCAAAAAGAGCGCACTCAAGTTCACTCTTGGACAATCATTAGAACGAGACACGTAGTACTTCACCAGATGACTGACACGCCAATTTCTTCCAATTATCTGTCCTTCAACGATTCCCATTAGGCGCCTCATTCTAAGATTCCTCCACAGGTGGGGGATAATGAAAAATAATAAGGCTTGTCCATAACCATGCTACTCACAACCTCCTACCTTCACAGACACACACACACACTTTCACTTGCACTGATAAAAAATCACCTGTGACAGACAACAATGACTACCTTGCCTGTGTTCACATCTTCCTTTCTTTGTTTCAGTTTTTCATCCTTTCTTTCTTTTTTTTTTCTTTCTTTCGTCTGCTCTTTACTTCCTACTCAGCAGCACGCTCACACCTGGTCCTTTCATGCTCCCCTTGTCACTCTCTCTGACGTATCCTCCTCCCAAGAAATGCCTAGTTGCCATCACAGATTACATCATAGCCATTGTTTTACTCGATGGCTAACGAGATGAACAGAGGCTCAAGGGGTGACTTGTATTACCTTGCGGGCGATGGAAAAGACAGCGAGCAGGACGGTAGGGGGGTGTTGTTCCGCAAAAGCAAGCTGTGCAGGTTTTTTCGTCTTATTAATAACATCCCTCTCTCTACATAAGACTTTTTAATTAGCCTCACGTGCAAGACCCCTGTCTGATTTACATAGCTAATAACAGCTTTTCTGCTCATGCAGCGGGAATGTGCTGGGCCTCGAGATGGAAATGCAGAAAGCGCCTGTGAACAGACCCCATCAGAATACTGAATGCTAAAAGCTGGTAATCCACATTAAGTAGCCAAATCCCGAGCATTTGTACTATGGGGCGTTGTGGTAAAAACACGGAGGGCCAGAGTGGGGTTAAGTCTTATTTACCGCTGTTTACATCTGATGGTTGATGGAGCCCAGAATCATTAAACTCACTCGTGTCTGCCTTCTCTGACATAGTTAGAGAAGCTTTGCAGACATTGTGGACATTCAGCCCTCGAAGATCATCCCAATGGCTTCTATTTTTCGGGGGGGGGACCAGAAAGACAGAGAATAGAAAGCAACCGTGGTCCCATCTCTTTCAGAATCAGATGAATCAGGGCCATCCAGATGAATTAAGACCACAGGCACTTCACTGGACTCTAATTACATCTGTCTGTGGCCCATTGCCCATCTAATCAGGCAGGAAACTGATTTCTTATTTGTTTACTGGCTCCATTTTAGATATCACATCTTTACCATCTGTACTTTTAAGAGTTGTATTTTTTCAATCCTATATTTACATTTTGATCTCCTCAAAGATTACTCTTATAGAAGCGTAAACTACAGAAGGACGCACTTGTGAAAGTAGACAGGTCACAGAGAGGCTAGCTGTTCTCACAGAGCTTAAAGGAAAATAACAAATGGGTGAAAATGAAAGCCTGAAACAAGCGCTGTCTCTTTGCTTTTCAAAACGAGGACTATATAACTGCGGCAATTTGCCGCTCACTTGAGATTTAGAAAAGGTTGTCGGGGACTGTTTGTACAAAGAGCGCTGCGGCGTCGGGGATGAAGCCCATTCTGCCGCTCTCCACGGCTCTTCCATTATACCTGCGCTGGTCACACGCTGTTAAAATTACATGCTGTCTCCCACTCAGCCATTTTTATGGACACTCTGTTCTGAGGAGAGCCGTGGCGTAAGAGCCCCTGGAAAGCACATTCACCTGGAACAAGCGAAATATGATGTGTATGGCACTGCCGTTTAGTGTGAGAGTGGGTGAAAAATGACATTGTTCTTTTTGTTGCTTTTTTATGTTAGAAATGAATTAAATACTTTTTACTGACATGTTTTTCAGTCAATTTTACTGACTAATTAAAGATTTTTCACAAAACATTTTTCATTTAATTAATTTTCATTTATGGTGATCAAGGAAGATGTGGCTTTCATCCGTTTGGTTCAATTTCAAACTCTATCTACTTGGATTATGCCCATGGAGCAACACATACGATCCAGTATATACAGACGACAAAACAAAGCTAAATAAAAGTCCATGCTTGCTTCTCCAAGCATAAACATTGTGAAGAATAAATACTGTAAAATCGTTCCTCAAACTTAATGAGCTACTGAAGACAGGATAAAAAAAACACAAAATCAATTCTTGCTTTTAAGTCCAAGGTTGCAGAATGAGTTTCTGTTTACCCTTCATACCAACTCGTACCAACGTACTTCCTTTGGGCATGGTGCTACCACAGAAACCAGAAACACGCACAAGACAGTATTAGTTTCCCCCTTCTTTCTGCCAGCTGCCATTTCAGCATGCCTTCCCCCAATGCAGCTCCAATGCTGTTCACTGGCTTGAAACATCTTCATTTAAATCCTGTCGCCCCTGCAAAGTGTGAGTCACAGTGACACACAAGAGACACTGGCAGACACTTCCTTCATCTGAATCCATTCATTGGGACACAATTCTATGTGACATTCCAAGGCTGTCCTCAAATTTGTTGTCTTTTTTTTCCCCCCATGTGACCTTGACAATGCAAAGCCATGTATGGGTAGGGTGGGTTACTGCTTGAGGTAGGGGAATGAGTGCAATGGCTACAACGTGGTGTTTTGTGTGTGCCATGCTTCCTGCTTTTCCGTTTCCTGTTTTACTTAGATCCTGCTCTTCCTGGTTCTCGTGCGTACTGCCGCCAGCACGCCTCTGATTGATCTTCTCATCAGCGACAGCTGATTTAAACTTGGCCCTGTGGATCACTCATCTGTTCATGCTCCGGTGCCTTGCTGGTTTTTCTGATTCAGACTCTGCTTTTGAATTCACCTTTAGCTATTATCCTGAATCTCGATTTTCTTGGATTTTTGCCCTTGTGGAGTTTGGACTGTTTTTCTCTGTCTGGTCTGTGAGTGCCTAAAGTTGGTGCTCAGATTCTTTTTTCTTGCTACTGTCTGTTCTAAGACCTCTGGACTCCTAGTTTCTTGTTCCTTGTGTTGGATTTCTGGAGATTACGAACTGTGGTCTGACTAAGCCTAATGATTTTCTGCCTGACTGTCTGTATAGAAAGTCTCATTAAACTCCAGTCTCGTTTTACTCAATCTCTGTTTATTACGTCTGCTTTTGGGTCCAAGTTTCCGTCTCTGGCTTCACTGGCTGTGACACGTATACATTAACCCCAGTTTTAAAATATTTCCTGTAAGATAGATCACTGATAAAAAGTTCCTATGCTTCTTTTCCCCACACAAGTAGGCTGCATTATTTACAAACACATGCAGCGAGATGTCAGATGTTAACAAATAGCAACTTTTCAACAGTACACCCAACGGATTTTTGTTTTGTTTTGTTTGTTTTTATTTTAGCTTCATCACTTATATATTAGCATTTAAATATTCCTTTTAAATTAGCTGACCCCTGTTTGAACTTTGTCCACTTCTGGTTTCCATGTGAATACAAAATACATATCAAATCACCTGAGTAGCATTAATAGTCCAGAGACAGATATAAAGAATGGACTCACTGCTGATTGTGACCACTGTCTGTCTATAGTAAATTGCACTGTTGGCCTGAGGGTAAACTGGGGTTAGCCAGAGGCTATGTCAGCCCAATTGGCACACCAAAGCTAGCTCTTTGAGATGTGGTGACTTGTCAGCGTCTGAGTTGTGTCTAGATATGTGTTGCTCACCACAACATTCACAGACCCCACTGTAATTGCCCAGGCACGTGGCTGTTTCATCAATTGTTAATTGAAATGCTAGCCTTAGAACATATGGCAAGCCCTCAGGCAAGTGGGTGTAGTTGTTTTTCACACATTTATTTATTTATTTTACCGGCACATAGGAAAAATAAGCAAAACATAATGGGGAAGGTGAAGTCTTACAAAGTTAAAATGGAAAACACTATGGGAATATTTTAATTAATTGAGTTCTTCTCAATTCGGATGCCCTCAAAAGTGGATGTAGTCACTTGGCAGACTTCTGAAGTGGCACACCCTCTGTGTGTCTGTTCCAGTCTCATCTCTTCCATGATTAATTATTGATCACATTTGACCTGAAAACATCAAATGCCATCTCTTAACAGAAGATCAGTAGAGCTTAGAATTGTATTCTTTTTTTAACAGGGCAACGCCAACTGGTTGTCTGACGCACGTCAATGCCAAAGTTTAGAGCATGGTTCTATGGTTGGTTCATGGTTGGTTTTTAATTCAACCCATGTCTTTTTTCCATCTTCAACAATTTAAGCCAACTTGGCAACTATGGCACTGTAGGTTAAAAGCATGACTCTTCTTCCCTTGGCAACCGTTGCCTAGTAAACAAAACTAATTGACATTAAACTGCTTATAGCAAGTAGTTAGATAATAATGACGATGACTCAGTGGTCCAGTAATATCGATCTAGCCAGGGTAAATTGAAATGCTGTGTTTCTGCCATTGTTCTGCTTTAAATCGCTAAATAGTCATCGTTTTGAAGGTAACACTGTCAATGGCTGTTTCTGAACATCAGGTGCATTCTATGATAGCCACCGCTGGCGGATGTTGGCCTTCATGAGTACTCTATGCTGCATGCAGTGTCGTTGTGTATTAATTATTGACCCAATTTGACCTGAAAACATCTAATGCCATCTCTTAAGAGAAGATCAGTAGAGCCTCAACAGTACTATATGCTGCATGCAGTGTTGTATCTGTGGAAACAAAGCCTTCAGTGGAAACTCAGCTATTGACTCACAGAGTTCAAAAGTGTGAGGTTCCTCAATTCATCCAATTCATATCTACATTTTCCAATGAAATCCAGAGTTATTCCAGTGGTCATTGTGTGCATCCAGTAGACAAAACACTTGGATGAGGGGGGAAAAAGCATCTAATTAATTGAGCAGTAGAGGGAGTACAGCCAACAGCAGTTTAATTTCCTTTGTGTTTGACTACAGCAGCTGTGTCAAAAACAGGTGGATGTCTGTGTGTCGGGTCTGTGTGGATTTCTTGCCTCTGGCAGTCTTCGTAATAAAGTTTGAAGGATTGCTGTGATAATGCTTAGCCTAGCCTACCGCCTAAAGCTCTGGGTATGAACTACTAGCTCTCAAGGATGAAGCCAGATTCCAACAGCAGAATTGCTAACACTTTCACTGCTCATTCTGAAATCAAACAACTTGTTCCTTTTATTTAGGATTAAGTGATAATGCTGGACAGGAAGAATAAAAACCTGAAAAAGGAGAGAGGGAATAGCACAACACATGTAATGTGCCAACCACTGGGTTTTCAAAAAAGATTTTCAATGTCTTTAGTTGGCATACTGTCCTTCTGTGGATTACTAGAGCTCCTTGTTCAATGATGGCTATTCAAAGTCTCAAGTGAATCAGCTTTAGGTGCTACAGAGAGCCCTGACATTCAGGGCAAAAGCATACAGAGATGGTGCCAAATACAATGCATGGTTTTCTCACATAACACCACCAAAATACCTTTATCTTACATATATTATAAAATAAAATGCAGACACATATTTTTGCACTTCAAACATGCGAACGCTGCCACTGGAAAAGTTTCAACACGAATCCACAAGACAGCCATGATGTTCCCTGCTCAGAAGAAAGCTTGTGGTGCCACACTCCGCAGTTTTGACCAAAAAAAGTCTTATTTAAGAGTACCAGAGCATGGTGTATAGTTTGACGTCTTAACATCAGTGTCTGTCACACAGGAGGAAAAGAAAACAACCTGCATACTGCATATGACATTGCAAAATTGTATTATAATCACTAGTCCCAAACTACAGGACGCGTGGGTTGTTATTTTCACATCTCTTTCTCCCAGAAAAAACAGGGATGACTATGTGTCATGCCCATCTTCTACAGAGCCTCACACGTTGTGACAGCCTGTCAATCACAGACAAGAATAAAAGCCTGAACACTGGGTGAGGTCACTAAAGACATGGAGGGATCCCTCTCACATCTTAGGGAGACCAAGGTGCCAACACACCGCAGGCAAACAGCAGCCACAGAGACAGAGCAACTGCCAGAAGATGACAAAAAATTGAGACGGAAGACAGAAATCAAACTTTGGGAAGCATTTGATTGATCTTATGAGCAATCAATGTGTGTGTGTGTGAGTGAGAGGGAGAGATCAAGAGAGAGAGAATCAAATCGAAAGCTTGAGCAAACAAACCAAGAGCTCATTCCGCTGTTCCAAATATACAGCAGCAAACTTATCTCTCCCTTGAGAGGTGTAACGTGGGATGTCTTCTGATGGTGAGAAAAATGACACTCAGAATAAGAGCGCCATGGCGCACGGTGTGTACCTTCACCTGAACCAAACAAATGCTAACACTGCTCCTCATCAGACAGACAGATAGAACAGCTGTATGTCACTGGGACCTCCATATTCATTATCCAGAGATGGATTACAATATGAAAAAAATAACTTGAAAGTGGAAAAAATAACAAGAGTAAATATTATTCACTGTGTGTGTGAGAGAGAGAATGTATGTGTGTGTGTGTGTGTGTGTGTGTGTGTGTGTGTGTGTGTGTCTGTGTGCGTGAGTGTGTGTATGTTTGTGTGTGTGATGCAGGTGATGTGATGCCTTTCTGCCCGATGCCACAACAACACCTCCCTCCAGCATTTCGGCGATCGATAAACCCTCCTCTCCCAAACACACATCTCTTTTGTCTCTCTTTCTCCTCTCACACACACACATACACACACAATGCACACACGCACACACACACACACACACACACACACACACACACACACACACACACACACACACTAATGCATACCTCTCAGCAGTTTTGTAGTTTACTCTTTTGATTTCTCTGTCTGTCATCATGGTTTCTTTCTTTCTCCACACTCATCACCTTCCTTCTTTCTGGTCTCCACCGGATATAGACTCACACAGGGCCCTAATTTCATTGGCAGGCAGCGAGCAAAGAAACGAGTACCAAGCATGTCTGACGTGTGGGAGCATTGTGCTGATTTATCCATGTTTGCGCTTAGGATCTTGCTCCTGGTATTACATTAGCAAAATGATTAATAAAGTTAATAAATAAGCTTAAGTTCATGCACACTGGACCTTGCTCATTGCTCAGGCTTTGCTTGTTGCCAGTTGCCTGTCTATGAAATTAGGGCCCATAGTCCTTATATCCATATTCTTTCAATCTCGCACACACACACACAAAACAAACACACATCTGAGGTAAAGGCTTGAAGGGCTCTGGGCAACTCCTTTCTCAATGAAACTGGTAATAAATCAACGACCTGTTTACAACAGAGGCGCCTTAAGTAGAGGAATTTAGCCTCCCCTGACGATTCCACTGAAGGCACTGTAAAGACTTGTCCACAGAGCTCAAGACAACATTATAGCTGTTCCCCCTTTTTTTCCCAAGGACCAGGGAACGGCCTGCACAGGACTGAGAATGATGCTGACAGCAGGGAACTAAGGTTGGCCAACTAATACAGGCGGATATAGCACAAGCCTCCCTTTATGAGCAACTTTGCTTTGATATCTGCCAAGATGCACATGGTGTAATTAGCAGGGTATTATCTAAAGCCTGTAGACCACCAAGCAGAAAGGGTCCTAAATCCTCATCTCATTGTTTCCAGTGAGATAGCCACCACACACACAGTCATCTCACTCCTATGTGTAGTGTGTGTGTGTGTGTGTGTGTGTGTGTGTGTGTGTGTGTGTGTGTGTGTGTGTGTGTGTGTGTGTGTGTGTGTGTGTGTGTGTGTGTGTGTGCGCGAGAGAGTGTTTTTTTTATGTTTATTTGATCTCAACTTTTTGCCTAGATACTGCTCCAAGGGAAATGAAGCTGCGTCCCTTTAGGGGTCACATTCACAGCTCTCCTTTGTCTGGTGGTGTACTTCAGCTACTCTTCACAAGACACTGGGCTTTTGACCTCCTCCAAAACAATTTGAAGAGGAAGAAGAAGAAGAAGGACAAGCCTGCAGATAATGAGATTCCCTTGGCCACTGAAAATATCCCAAATAAGGAGTAAGAAAGGGGTACAGCGAGAGAGGGCCCAGAGAGATCACCAACAGTGTCTCTTCGGAGCTCAAAATACACCCTGCGACACAGGCCTGGGTCCAGGCTCCCTGCTCGTTATCAAGTCAATCATGAATCACCGAGCAGAGACAATGCAATTTTTTACGGCTATAACGCGTGCCGTGAACGGTGGAGATCCTATCGAAAGAGTACTTCCATTGCCCAGTAGGTCCAGCAGGGAGAGAAGGAAATGGAGGGGGGTGGTGGGGGTGGGGGGGGGGGGGGCTATTTCTTAGAATGGATGGTGATGGGGAATTGAGTCATTACTCGTCATCCCTAACTCGGGGTCTGAGCGCTGAACCGCAGAGATGCGAGATCACCGAGCAACGTTCCTGTAAATAACTGGCATTCAAAATCCCATCTGTCTTCGGGCGGGGCGGAGAAGGCAGCGTCGTCAGGGAGATAATGATGATGATGGGGAACAGGGTTAGGGTTGCACCACCCACCAGTCCACCCACCCAATCACCCACCGAACAGGGCCACACAATATATATGCGTGCTGTAATACGTTTAATAAATTGCAGGGATTTTTTTTCCTTCCCCTAGTCTGCAAACACGTGGGGATCCGCTAGTGTGGCACGAAGCTGTTTGAACATGTAAATCTCCTCATAATGCGGTAAGCCCCCAGTGGGAAACAATAAGCAAAATGGCTGCCTCCTTTCCTTTCGTGTACAGGTGGCTGCCTCGCCACCGAATCACTGAAACACTAAGGAGCGTCTGGATAACTCTGAACTGTCTCAACAAACACAAGCAAAGATGTTTCTTTGTGGTACAGAGGTTCTGGCACGCACTGGTGCTGGTTAAGTAACTCCAAAAGTAACTCCATCTCATTTGATGACTGTATTCTGAATATGTGAGACGAGCTTATAGTTTTAATATTATCTCTTTAATTTGGTGGTTCATATCCTGCTCAAGTTCTACTTTTTGATCTTAATGTTATTGCTCAGCTCCCTCCCATATATCTGCTGACATGCGTTAGTCCAGTGAAAAAGTAAGATAATCAAACAAAGTCTAATTATATCTGTATATCTTTTTCGTTCTCTGTAATGGCAGTTTATGGGCATTTTATAGGATCATTCACGTCAATCATATGTAATACGTCAGTGCCAATATGAAGAATTTATGCTGTTGTATCTGATAAATGGCATTTGTTCACTCATGTTGTTTTGACATTTGATTGAGTAACTCCCACTCATCATCTGCTATTTTCCTCTTTTCATGTCTTTTCCCTGTGATGTGTTTTTCCTTGATTTACTAATTGGTGAGGTGAACTAGACTGGGTAGAATTTCTTTCAGTGAAGCCTTGGAGGGCCAATTCACACAGTGTTGCTTTGGGTACTGCGCACAGAGAACACATATTATTTTGCCATATTAAACAACTATTATGTTAGTGTTTGTTTTTTTAAACAGTGTAGAACACCTGCAATACAGTATTGTGGAACAGCACTGTGTATACTTTACTCTGTAGGCATTTCATGTTACACTTCTAATTTCAGCATTTCTATATTTTAAAGGTGAGCTTTAGCCACAGAAAATACCTGTTTTCTTTTTTTCTCCAAAAAGGGCATTCTCAGTATATTACTACAGTAACACTATACATACTAAGAAAGTATAGTTCAATTCCATTCAAATAAATTAAAATGTATTTATAAAGCGCCAAAACAATAAAATTGTCTCAAGGCGGTTAACAGAGCCCAGTGCCTGGACGCCCTTATAGTCACATATCACTAAAAGTAAAGGCATCAGTGAAGGCAGTTGGGAACATTAGCTGTGCTTTACAGGCAAAGTAGACTTGTTAGGGACCTAATTATCTATCTGCAGGCAGATAATGTTCACTTAAGGTGGCATTAATTTGGCAGTAGTGAGAAAAACACCAGACAAAAGTCACAAATCTATCACTGTCTCAGACTGAGCAGAATACTCAATATCATTGAACCTATAGACCATGTTGCCCATGAGGGAGGATGCTGTATCTTATGACATTTGGCAAAGATACATCTTTTAAAATACTCATACTGCCTCAAAAAGACCACAAATACGAGGTGTATTTCATACCTGAGGAAACTCAATTCACTGTTATTAGAAAGAAATGAGAAGCCCCGGGGTGGAATTCAAACCATTCATGACTGCAGGCCCCGTGCCACAGTGATGTACAGACAGGTGGATATGTGCTACTTTAGGGTTAGCATAGAGGCCATAATTACGGTTCTCTATTTTACCTGTCTGCTCCGGCGTTCCTTAGCAAACGTCAAGGGGAGGAAAGTGAATGTGTGGGTTACATGTCAGAGTCTAGCTATGTTAATTAAACGTTGGCCCATTAAATTGGTCTAAAAAACACAGTAAAAGTGATCTACTAATGTTCCGTTCAGGACAATTGAGCACAGCCCCCTCAATTAAGCAGCCAGCTCCCTCTCTCCATTTCATCCCTGCTCTCCGTTTCATTCTCTCCCTCTTTTTAATTGCTATCCCATGCCTGTAGATATTTCCTGGGTAAAAATCAAGGAGCGCGATAAAACACTAGAGACTAACATTTCGACTGACAGTTCTAAGCTAGCTGGTTTGTAGCTCCAATACATGGATCTTTAATTCAGTTCCGGTGGGAGAGTCCCTGGCAATTAAATCCAACTGCGCAAGAAGAACTCTAGAATGTTCCTGCTTCCCACAAAGATACTGAATAGCACAGGGGGCTTGTTTGGGACTATTTCAGCCCCTGCCCAAGAATCTTTTACTTACTGGGAGGTAAAACCCAGTAGGGTTCCAGGTATACTATTTGTGCTATACAGGTCTCTGTGGATGCGAGAGATGTGACAGGAAATTACTTTCTTCTTCTTTTTTTTTTTTTTTCTCAAGGATTTCAACCACGCCATACTGTAAAGCTTACAGTGTGTGGGTTTAGAGAATATAAAATGTCTCCACACTGTATGACGTCTGCAATGGTAGACCAAAGCTTTATGAGTACCATGTTCCAAGTGTGCCTTAGTGTACTACACGGTTACTGCTAAATGGATAGACAAGCCTGCAAATAACTGATAAAGCCACCCACACCACATTCATTCATCTGAGTACACCTGCGTGAGTTCATCGCCTCAATGTTCTCTGGCTCTGTCTTTCTTCAACATAAACCTATTCACTTCCATGAAAAAAAAAGCTTTGCTTGCTATGTTGGCTGTTTTCTTGGCCTGGCAGACTTCTCTCAAAGGCAATAAATGCAGTATTTGCAGTAAAATCCTAAGGAAGTCCACATGGTTCAGAGACGCTCCACTAGGCACCAAAAAAGAGAGTTCTTGTTCAGGAACAGGGAATTTAAACTTAGGGCCTGGGGGCATCATATACTTTATTTCCAATGGAGAAACCATACAGGTTTCGGTGTGCAACAATTTGAGAGGGAAATGGCTTGGAACTGCTCCCAGAAAGGTTTTTCCTTCAGGGAGAGAGTGAAGTGTTCACAAACAAACACTTTTGCCCAAGCAAACACACACACACAAATAAGCGTAGCCACCCACACACATACACACAACCACAGCCACGCACACCTGTCTACCAACACTTACGAACAAACACAACAACCCACACATACACCCACGCACACACACACACACACAAACCTTCGGAAAGAGAGAGGGAGACTGACCTGCAGAGTGGGTCAAGACGGCACGTCCTCCGGAGCTCCAGGCAGTTGGGCTTGGCCTTCTCCTCGAAGGAGCACGACGGCACGATGGTCTGGCGTCGGCGCTCGGCGCAGGCGTTGTTGGGGCATGAGCAGAAGAGCAGGCCGTAGCTGTGCTCGGTCTGCACGCGGTCGAAAAACTGCCGCAGGGACTTGTGGCAGCGCTTGCGGTTGCAGCCATCCTGCGGGCCCTTGTTGCAGGTGTCGATGTAAGCCGAGCGCTGGCGCCTGCACGTTTCGTTCAGGTTGCAGGCTTTGGTGGCGTCCAGGCAGGGGTTGCAAGGCCGGGTGGAGTCCAGGCAGTGTGTGCTGGCCCTCAGGGTGGAGGAGTGCATGCCTGAAGCGGAGAGGAAAGTACATTTACAAAACTGATACAACTAATAGAGAGATTATTTGAACTCGAAACGCAGTCACATAGTGAGAGACTAACTACCAAATGTACTGTAGCCCTATGGGATTGGGATAATTATGAAAAAATTAAGTATTTTTATTTTTGTTTATTTTCATTTTAAAATGTGCTGTTCCTACTGTTGTTTAAATAATGTTTCCATGTTTTAAAAATTGTATTAGTTCAAATGTATTTGCCTAGAAGTATGATCCAATCAGAAGAGGGGTAAGAGGTCAGGGGAGAAGAAGAGAGAGACACACAGGAGTGAGAGCTCACACCAGAGCCTTGCTAGTAAAGAAAGTTAGCTTATGATAGAAAACCAATGCAGTGAAGTGATTTTGTGTGTATGTATGTAAGTAGACGAACGGACAGTGAATCTTATTATACAGTGATATTTCGATGCTACATGTGTTTACTATGGAAACTCGGACAGAGTTACGGACGATTTAAGGAGGAGGATACAGCAACAGCTAGCCAGCTCGACGTTAGCTTTGTGGTGTGGAATTGAGTTCGAGGACTTTAAAAAAGGAAAGTAGCCAGCCCGGCCACTCATTTGAGCATCGTTTCCCGGATCGCCAGTGACCCGACACAGCTGTGGACTGCCGCGACGACGTCTCCACTCCAGCATCGCCAACGTGTGACATCTGGGTAAGGAGGACGACGCGCATGAGTTGTTTTCTTTTGTGTGGCGCTTTGGGCGCGAAGCAGCCATTTTGTGTAAGGTTCCCCCGCTCTCCAGCAACGACACAGGCCTGCACCGCTCCTCGGACAACTGGTTGGGTACCCAAAGTATCTTACGGTTAGGTTATTTACATGCCGGCCTAGGAATAGTAGGTTTAAATAAGTAATTTTGTGTGTATGCTATTTGAATTTGTGGTCAAAAGACTGAGATTTGATGTGAAGTGACTGGACGTAGTTATAACCAAATTATGTGTTTGTCATTTATATTTTGTGTACATGCTATTTTCATAATACATTTTCAAGTAAATAGTTAAATGTATTTCTTTGTGTATTCTTGCATATCTCAATAGATATCTTGTTTGCTAATGATAATAGTAACCTACTAGGTTAAGTTTGAAATTGATAGTCATTCAAAAGTGATAAGTTTAACCTAATAGATAGACATGATTTATTAGTTTCCTTTTTAAACTAAAAGTAATTCAAGGTGTGCATAATGAGAGAAACAGTGTTTGAAGCTTACGCTTAATTGATTTAATTGGTATTAGGCTGTTTAACTGTGTATGTATTACCTGCTTATATAGTAGTGATAGCTGTTTGCTTTAACCTAGCATTAATTACCTATTGAGAAACAGTTTAAGAATTGGGGCAGCACACTCCAATACAATAGCCAGGACAGCTAGGGGACGCTACATTACCCTAACCTAACTAACGTGATACTATTTGAAACAGAAAGAGTTAGTGGGGACGAATCAACAATACGGCAACAACTATGATGCTACAGAGCCAGAGATTCAGTGATAGCATATTTCTATTTTAAACACTAATGACTAAAGTGTGGTCCTTAATATTTGGCCACGCTCTCACTGTCATCTACAGTGATAAATGTTGTCTTCTTTTGTGTTTCTGTCTGTAACTATGTTTGTATGTATGCTGCTGCCTGTCTTGGCCAGGTCTCCCATGAAAAACAGATTCTTAATCTCAATGGGTTTTCTCCTGGTTAAATAAAGGTTAAAAAAATAAAAAATAAAAAATAAACCCAAGTGGATGTTGGAGGTTTAACGTGGAAGGCAGATGGTGATACGCTGACAGAGAACCCTGTGGTGAAGGTGTGTACTAAATACTACATTACCCAACAACCCAGCAATTTAATGATGCAGAGGACAGTAATGTATTTTGCTCTCATGAGCGAAGGAAGACTTGAGATTTGCTTTTACATAAACGCACACACACACACACACACACACACACACACACACACACATACACACACTAACTTAAGAAAGAGATTAGTCTGGACATGGGTTGCCAGACTGGGGTTTATATTGGAGCTACTGATCTCCATATTTTCAGATGAGGCCCAGTGGGTGCTATAAAGAGGTTACTGAGAGACACCAGCAAGAGAGAATCCATAAATGATACCATAGATGAATGGTGGAAAAAGCTGCAAAACCCAGCTGGGAAGAAGGAGAAAGAGATGGAAAAGTTTAGTGACATAATGTTCACTGCAGACTGCAGAAAAGTCAGTTAACTTGTCTTTCCGTTTGTCACCTACTATGTAATACTGTCCCCTACTCCTTCCAAATAAAGGCAGATGTCTTAACTGACTGCAACCTTCACCTCAAGGTATTTGTCTAAGACACAGAAGGCACGAAGGTAGAAAGCAGAAACCGATCAAATGTACGTTATACCATACTGGCATAATAATAATGTGGAAAATAAGCACATCCTCCTGCACACTAGGTAAGTTAAACCCAACATTTGGACAAATCGTTCGGCACATGTTTGAAAAGCTAAATGAGTAATGCTAAGTAACACCAGAGGAAGGTGTTCCATGTGATGGTGTGTGGGTTAAAGGGACAGCTGGTTTACAGTTCAAGTGAAATAAATCTGCCTGTGAGTGGCTTTGGGTATACATCCTGCCACACTTTACTCACTCAGCATATGCTCATGTATACACAGCACTGTGACCAGCGCCCGGGACAACAGCTGCTCAGTGGAAAGGTTCTAAAGAGTTTGGACCAAGGTGGAGGGAAGGTGGATCATTTAAGAGAGAATTTTTTTTCAAGACAGGGACAGTGCACAATAAAACATTAATCTTGTACAACAAGAGAATATGCATTGTGCCAGGTTCTAGCAGATTGCTATTTTCCACCTGTAGTCCCTAGGCAGGTTGATGGAATAGTACATAAAAACATAATAATAATAATAATAATAATAACAAGTAAAATTACAGAACAAAGAACGTGTATGCGAGGATAAGTCTGTCATTTATTACACATTTGTTTATTGCGTATTAAGACCACAAGGGACGCTGATAACACTGGCGGTGTGTTTAAAAATGTCAGTGAATTTAAAAATGTCCGTTGTTTCAATGGTGTCCATGAGGATCATTGGGCAGTGCCCTCCACTAATTGCATCAATTACA
This sequence comes from Clupea harengus, assembly GCF_900700415.2. Lineage (NCBI taxonomy): Eukaryota > Metazoa > Chordata > Actinopteri > Clupeiformes > Clupeidae > Clupea > Clupea harengus. Next base: position 19,836,256 of record NC_045158.1, on the reverse strand, counting down.
GTAGGAATTTCACAGGGTAATAAAAAATCTTTCTGTCATTCAGGTTGGGCTGATGGAAATGGAACTCACATAGTACATATTTCATTGTGGAGGTATTTCATACACAAAAGCTATTTCATATACAGGACAGCTGGTGGGGTACACATGGCATGTTAGCAACATCGCTCAAACACAGCTGTACCCACAATAGTATTTTCTTACATTTTTAAATGCATTTTTCAACTCTGCAGGTTGTACTACTAACTGAATGTAAAATGACAACCTTTGGTGTACTTGAACATCGTACGATATCCATGCTCTACACGATCTGTCCCTGTTTTCAACCCACTTTCTTACACTGCGGGGAAAATAAACATAATGTAACATGCACATGTCAAGTAAATCAAACCATGCTCTCCCTCTCTCTATTTCTCTCTCTCTCTGTATTTCTCTCTCTCTCTATTTTCTCTCTCTATATATTTCTCTCTCTCTCTCTATATCTCTCCCCTGACCTTTGCAGAACAGCATCAGAAAACGTTGGTCACCTCTCTGTAAAAATGTCACCTCTGAGCCAGCCTGGATTGATTTTTCTCCCAGTACCGTGTTCGCCGGGCCTGAAGTTTTAAATAGCTCTGCGTGGTCCCAGCAGACCACGCTTGGAGACCTGAGAACCCAATTGATTAGTCCACATCAATTTTCAAAATATAATCACTACGAACACGAAGAGCCTCTTTGGCCTGTAATATGACTACTAATGGCACTGCTGACCAGATTAAGGCCACAAGGGACGCTGATAACACTGGTGGTGTTCAATACTAATGCTATGCAAGCTTTCCAGACATGGTGCACAAATGGCACTCTAAAATTGGTCTTCCAGAACCTGGATGAAATTTCAGCGCGAGCTGTAACTTATGGCCCATAAGCGTATAAATAAGATATAAACACAGCAATACAATGACATCAGTCGATTCTTTATATATCACTGTCTAAGTTTGCCAATGATGCATCACTAAAAATGCCATTAAGTGCTATAATCTATGATACAAAATTATAGATCTTAAGAGATGGTAAAACTCAGTGACACAAAATCATGACAAAGATCAGTCATTTCAACCTTTTCACCTTTCCATTTCACCAATACTGGAAGCTGACTCTGATCTGGCCTTGGTACTCATGCCAGAGTGATGAAGAGTCATGTCCTCTATAAGCACAGGCGAGAATGCCCCCCCCCCCCCCCCCCCTCCTCCGTTTTTCTACATACAGCTTGATTACCAGCTAAAGAGGCGGGTTGAGATGACTGGCCGATCTGAACCGAGAGCAGATTTGTGTTGGAGGGCTCATTCGCCTGCCGTTTTCCCTCAGCGCGAGCAGGTGAGAGGTCGTAAATGAGGTATGAAATTGGTTGTTAAGTATGTACATAAAACACCACCCACTGTCTGGAGGTCAAGGGAACACGCAACAGCAGCTATGTGGGTTGCATCCGTAAGTTAAAACTTGGAAAAAGGAACGGGTAGGAAATTCTCAGAAGTATTGGTCGAGGCTCTTTTTGCTTAAAAGGTTGCCTGGTTTGATTAACAGAAAAAAACAACAGCACAGAGAGGCTATGACCATTGACATTTCTAAGAAATACTGCTCTCTGTGAAATGCATAAATCGATTGGAGCAAAGGTGGTTCTTCATAATGAAATCCACTCAAAATAGTACTGGATGAGCCATAATACTTCTTATCAGAGTTGATGAATGAATTAATGAATACTCTATAATGTAAGCAGTATTTTTTATTTCTTTTTTTTTATTTAAAAAATATTCTCTCTTGCACATGAGTACAGGCTTTCCACAATCCATTTTATATGATCCGTGGTCAATGTTAATGCTTTGCACTTTTTGCAATGAGAGATGTTGTTGAAACTCCTCAGATTCCTCAGATCCTTTCCATTTCCAAGAGGAGTATCCTTATACATCCCACCATAAACATTAAAAGCATACTCCAAGGCTTTAAACTACATTGCACCCACCCCCATATTAAGCGAGGAGGCCAAGCGCCGCTGTAAGTGGACGTGTAAAGTGCAGCGCTTGGAAACTACCTCTTTCCATCCCCTTCATCCCCCATTACATCCGTCAGGAAGCAGCAAAAGTCAAGTTCCTGCTCCATCTCCAGATAATGACGTTTCATACCAGGCGCGGGAGCAGTGACAGGCACAAGGATCCATCTCCAACCTGAGTGGATCGATCTCTCTCCATGTCCCTGGCATAGATAGAGGGGGGAGAGAGCGAGGGGTAATATAAAGGGGGAGAGAGCAGGAAAGAGAGATACAATAAAAGAGAAAGATAGAGGGGGAAGAAGGAGGAAAGAGAGCGAAATAGATGGAATAAGACAGACAGATATAGGGGGAGCGGGAGAGAGAAAGAGGAGGTGGAATAAGAGAGAGGGATAGAGTGAAAGGGAGAAACAGAGCAGAGAAAGAGAGCGAGAGAGAGACATCCATTTCCAATTGATTGCCGAGGCCTCGTTGTTTCAAGCTGTGGCAACACGGATTACGAGTACCGCATCAAGGTGCTTGGGCTGTCGGTTCTTTGGGCGTGGTGTGTGCGAGGAGAGAAGAGGACGTTCGATTAGATAATGCTGTCCTTCATGCAAAGGCAGAGCCTCGGAGACTCCACAGACTCATGACGTGATCTGGGCAGATAAATGAAATTTGCCGCTTAATATCTCACTGTCAGCGCAGTGTTATCATAACTAATTTACGTGTGTTACCACTGTGGTGCTGCACATAGCAATTTTCATTTTCTACACATACAAGTCAATGAATGTGTGTGTTTTGCAAAATGGAGAAAGAGGCGAAAGAGAGAAAGAAATAGAGAGAGGGACAGAGAGAGAGAGAGAGAGATGGAGCACAGAATGCCCAGGTGTACCTGTTATTGTTGTGCTTGAAGGCATGTCTGGTTGCACTCGTACCAGTTTGTGTGTGTGTGTGTGTGTGTGTATTTTGTTTGTGTGTGTGTGTGTGTGTGTTTATGTGCACTGGCAGAGAAACTATGAGCCTCTGGGCGAGAGAAAGAAAAACAGACTGGAGCCACTGGGAGAACTGGACTGTGGCACTGGGATTAGCAGGAGTGCTGACCTGAGCAGCAGGCCCAGCATCCCCAGCAGCAAGAGGCAGCCGCATCAGCATAAGCATCAGCATCAGCATCAGCATTTGCAGGGCCAGGACCAGGAGCAGGAGCAGCAGCACAGACTTGAGCCAGCGGGACTGAAAGCACAGCCTGCTGTCCTGCCCTGCCCTGCCCTGCCCTGTGCTGCTTCCACACGGCTCCAGCCCTGCGGTTTAGCGCAACTCAACACTGTCCATGATAGATGACACATCCCTGATCTCCGCTGGCCATCTGGATCTGCTAATTTCGGTCACCAGGGGTGTGGGTTGAAAAGAGAAATGCACAGAGTGGGAGTGACAGCGAGAGAGCGATGGCTAGGGGAAAAAAAGATGGGTTTTTTCTCCTCCCTCCCCCCATCACTGGGCCTCAGGACTTGGAGTGGATGATGAGGATGATTGAGGTTAGAGGCTGAGCAGGGAGATTCTGTCCTCTGTGGTCCCCTCGAAAAGACAAACATGATGGGGTTCAGCCCTTGTGGCACAGCAAGGGCAAATGGAGTAAAGACGATGGCAGGGTCAAGTCAGCAGGTAGTACCATTTAGTCCTGCATTATATAAGGGTGCCATTTTTGCAATGTACTTCAGTGCATACTTAAAATCCTGTGTAGTTACCATGCAAATACATATTATTACATGTAACTAACCCCTTACGCTAACATTTTCCTTAATTCCAAGTATATGTTGTTACATGTATTTTAAAAGAATATTAAATCATTAATTGCCGTAGGGCAATTCATTCATATAATTAAATTAATTCCTTTCATTTTGTGTCTCAAAAAAATGATTTATTGTTCAAGAAGATGGTTGTATGTGTGAAAAAAGATTTTCTAAACTGTAATTCATACATTCAGCTATTGTGAAACATCTACTAACAGTGGAGACAGCCTGTGGAGAGTGGAAGCGAATGTCCTCTCTGCTCCCTCAGATCATAAGTCAGCAGCCTCTGTCAACAGCCAGGGACCTGGCGCGGGGGAATGAGTCCATTACTGGGCCATATTCTCACTCCATGTAACCTTGAGCACCACCCCACCTCCACCCCCACCCCCCTTCTATTCTTCATCCTGCTCGTCCCAAAACTTCATCAGAGTCCTCATCCACCAGCCACTAGGCACCACAAACATCAGTGCCTGCTCATTTAGATGCCCATTCCCAGGCAGTAATAGCCACAGATGGACTGTAAGAGTGGTGGTCTGCCTTGAGCACAGGGCAGATGTTGTGTGGCCCATTTTTGTGAATGTGAAGTGAGTGTGAGAGAGAGAAAGAGAGAGAGAGAGAGTGTGTGTGTGTGTGTGTGTGTGTTTGTGTGTGTGTGTGTGTGTGTTTGTGTGTGTGCGTGTGTGTGTGTGTGTGTGTGTGTGTGTGTGTGTGTGTGTGTGTGGCATGGTTAAAATGATTGAATTTTGTCAGTCTCAGAGTTTCATCACAAATGATTTAGAACACATGTCCGTTCAGAAACATCCAGTCAGCACAGTGGAATAGATGAAATTCTTCCTGTTATGAAATGCAGATGTAGATTAAGTAGCTGTTTGCTTTGAAGGTGTGAAAGTGACTGAGGGCTCTGCAGCGTGGTAAAAAGGTTGTATTTGTCTGGTTTTCTCAGGGTGAGATGGATGCTACTGCTGACTTTGACTATAAAATGTTGTGTAGAGGATGCCTCTGAGCCTTTGAGCCTTATCCTCTGATGAGAAACAGAGCTCACAGAAACAGAAGGGAACAATGAGTGACACACAGACACTCATAGACACACTCACACTCACACACACACTCACTCACGCACAATCAATCCCTCTGATACACACACACACACACACACAGACATACTCACACACAAAATGTGTGCCAGTCACAGACAACACATACTCTCTTTCTCACACTCAGACACAAACACACATTCACACACACACACACACAAAATGCGTACCAGTCACAGACAACACATACTCTCTCTCTCTCTCTCTCTCTCACACACACACACACACACACACACACACACACACACAATAGGGACACACACTCACACAACCACCCAGCACATCTATGTGATTCATCTGAACTTGATTCTGAACCTGTGAGGGCCCCACGGACCTCAGGAATGTGGACTCCGACACCTTCCTGGTTCTAAGGATCTGATCTTAATAATTGCCTTCTCATCGATGAATAATGCATTTCTGGAGTGCCTCGGTATTGCTGGGGACAGCAGGTTCATGTCAGGTTATGAAGAGTTCCTGGCACAGGGCATGTACAGAGTAATTAGGAGTGGTGCCAGCATTTTGATTGAATCCAGCACTGAGCTGTGCTTGTCAGAGTGTGTGTGTGTGTCTGCGCGCGCGTGTGTGTGTGTGCATGTGTGTGTGTGTGTGTGTGTGTGTGTGTGTGTGTGTGTGTTTGAGTGTGCGTGCATGCTTTTTAAATGTCTTTAGCCCACACCCTGAGGACCATGTCACTCCTCCTCCCCCCATCCCATTCCCATCCCTCATTATCTTATATCACTCAAGTGTGAGGGCAGGGTTGAAGAGAGCCCAAAGACAGGGAGACAGACAGATGGAAAAGGACTCCATACACTAGAGGAAGTGTTTAAGTGTGCAAGTGCATGTATCAGTGCATTACAAAAAGGTAGGCATCAGAGGTGTTAGCTGCGTTTAAAAGCAGAAAAAAAAACCTCCTCCACTTTTTTCTAATGCATCCACCCCCTAAACCACATGCTTGTATGGCTTCATTATGTAAGACCATCACATTTCATTTTAAAAGGAATATTCTGTAGTCTGCTTGCAGCTGGGTAAATTATATACCTTGGGATCTCACCAGAGATACACACACACATCTCATTTTGCTTCTCTGGGAAAGGAGCGAGTTGGAAAACAACAAAGAAAAGCTATTAGAGAGATGATGCCTTCCGGATTATTCCGCTATGCGTGCATATACGGTATAGCAAGGCCATGTTTGAATTACGCTGACTGTGAGCAGAGTCTCTGGTGATTAGGATGCTACATCGTAAACAAAGACTCATTACTGAAACCCTCTGAGGGTACACAATGCCTGCGCTAAATGGAACTGAAGTTTCGAGATTGTACACTGATGTTTGCAACTGTTACAGGCGGTAGAGGTTTTAATTGCACGGCATGATGGTGCAGTTTATTTGCTGTTTTCTGCCTTTTTATTGGCCTGACTTTTAATGGATTTTATCTATGTTTTCTTTATTTAGTTTTACTGTTCGACAAAACATCCCTCTTGTTGTGAAATATACACATCACATGTCTGCAATTAAGTCTTGGGTTTAGTGAATCTTTCCCATATTACAGGTTTTCTCGTTTGCGTAAACACATTGGTCCACTCTGACGTCACATTTTTTAAGGTGGCAAACTTCCAAGGCTTAATTTGTGTGAGATTGACGAAGATCGATTCATTAAATTTGAATTCATGAATTTATTTGGAAGCTAGCCTGAGACGGGACTGAGGTCGATGACTTAAGGCATCTGGAAAACTACAAATCTCAGTGAGACAGGGATGACACCGATAAGGTTACAGCCTACGTCACATTCGTTCATAAACTACATTTGCAGGGATGTTTATGATGGAACAACTAGCTAGTCGAACTTTCCTAACACAGCCAAATATCAAGCAAGCGCAACACAAGACATATCGTTACTGACTAGTCCAACAGAAAGAAGGCCAGCTCGGCATCTGACTTGCATCCTTGTCTCTTTAAGCTCTAGCCAATGAGTAAAAGCCAGTCCGAGAATGATTCTTCTCATTGACTTCTCATTCACTTGCTCAGTTACTCTCTCTCTTTCTCTTCCTCGCTTCCTCTGACAACATCTTCCTCGGTTTCTCCGTTGCCTCTGCCATAATGTCCACAAAGAGAATACTGCGCTTGCTTCTTCTTATCGCTAGCAGAAGGGTTCAGTTGTTGTTGTGTGAGGTGGTGCCATAAAGCATTATGTAGTTTTTTTGCACGCCCTTTCCACCAAAGTTACATAGTGCAATGCCAGGCATATTGTAGCAGTGGCACAGACACCATTCTCCGTATAACATGTCAGTGTACCACCAGAAAAATATTTTGAAGTTGTTATTTTAAGGTAAAATTGTTGCATAATGTTGTTTAAAATAACGTATGAGTATGTTGGTGCAAGTATGTCTATGTGAATACATGAATATGTATGTATATGTGTAACCACAATATATTCTCACGTCCTTTCATACTTTTCTCAGTGCACACACACAAGACCCATTTTCTTTAACCTTTTGCATCTTTTGAAAAGGTCAAGCTTTCGTGTTAAAAGGTCCATGTTTTCACATACCATATTGTTTGGTGTGGGAAGGGTAGGAAGAGTCTACGGTGGACTCTACATTACCTGTACATAGGCTTGCAATTAGTTTACCGGTTTCGCCTGTGGTCCTCTTGTGAAGAGCAGCCCATTGGGTACTGTGGACTCTGAAATACTGAGTGAGAATCAGTCCTGGGGGCTATGATCATATATAATGAAATACAAAAGAACCCGAGCTGCTCGGGACTCTACTACCATTCGAGCCAGGTTTCAATTATTCATATGATTAGAACAATCCAATTAAATGGATTAATGCACTTTAAATCTTTTAAATCTTGCAGAAAGAAAAATGAACTCCCCTGCCTTGTTAAAAAAAAATCTTGAAAAATAATTTGAGATAATACGTGTTAAATAAACTACAAGGCAATTCTGTGAGCATCCCTATCGGATGGTTCGGAGCAGACTATCGATTACCACACATCCAATTACTGGGATATTTCATTGGTAATTTTTGTTACTCTGTCATTGCAAGAACTGATGTAAGATCTACAGCACACAGATCTGCCGTCTTCCAAAAGGGAAGGTTAATTTTCAGTTCCCTGAAGAATGAAGTTGGCTGAGCCCCAGCTTATTAGAGTCAAGAGCTGTTACCCAGACATCCCAGACATCCCAGACAGTTCATATCTGTTATTCTCATGAGCATAACTTTCATGTTCCTTTCTATGCATTTTTGCTATAGATTATATAAATGAGGAGTGTGTGCAAACTTACAATGACTATATATTCGTGTGTGTGTGTGTGTGTGTGTGTGTGTGTGTGTGTGTGTGTGTATGTGTGAGTGTGTGCGTGCGTATGTGTATGTGTGTGCATCCAGTATGTGTGTTTGTGGACAGGTCTGTGTGAACCACTCATATCCCCCTATGTCTGCCTTTACACATTAGAGCACTCTCCCACACTAAGGCACTCTGGGAGGATAATGGTGGGTCTAGTGTTATTAGGGAGCTCTCTCTTCTATCTGGAGGCTTGGCAGAGTGGACATACAGCTCTGACACTCTGCATTCGCCTCAGGAACCTGCGTGTGAGGAATAACTATAACTCTTATATTACGGCAACCCACTCAGATGCACAACTACTGTACAGTTAGGCTACAGGCTGAGGCGTAGAGAGGTGGATGAGGATCAGGTCTATGCATGTTTCTTTCCCATGTGCTCTTAGACAAACATGGTCTGGTTGTGGCTTTAGCGGGGCGCTGCATTGAATTGATTAACCATGTCCCTAGCCATTGCAGTAGACAATGCGGCCAGGCAAGTGCTTTTGGAGATTTTTCTAAAAAGAATCGTAGGTTTGTTTCTAAAGGGTGAGGTTTAATGCGGCCAGGCAAGTGCTTTTGGAGATTTTTCTAAAAAGAATCGTAGGTTTGTTTCTAAAGGGTGAGGTTTTTCATTAGGAGTGACTTATATTGGGCCTCTGTAAGATTGAGTTTCCGAGTAGTTTCCTAAGTAAGCCTACTTGTGTTGGTCAGCACACTGTGTACGTTTTGTGAGTCTCCCACTTGAATATCGGCAACATGAGAGTGAGAGAAAGCGATAAAAAAAAAATGGTGTTTTGGATTTAATGGTGTCTTTATGTGTGTGCATAATGACCCATGACAGCGGTCTTATGTCATTTCATAAAAGTCTTCTCATCTCGACAGACAGCCCAATAATTCATTGTCTGATGTGGCCGATGACTCACTCACTCTCTCTCTCTCTCTCTCTCAGATGTGCCACTATTGAGACTTGAAATGAACAGATCACATCGTAACATTTCATGGCTTCATTGTAGTGTTATTGCTTGAATGTTGGTTTTCAATTATTTATTTTTTTTGGTCATTTCATGAAGGAAATCATCTTTTAAAGAGCAGTCAGTATACCCTGATAGGAAAACATAAAAGCTGCCAATATCAAATTGTTATGTGTTTTACGTGTGTATATTATGCCCTTTTTTACTAAAGATATCCCATTACAACACATACAGCTCCCCACCGTTCAAACTCACAACCACCCCCACACACACACACACACAGACACACTCATAAACACACTCCTCTTGCCCAAGCGCCTCTGCGACTAATGTCTCCAAAAGTTCGAACTGGCACACAATGCTGCTCCACTTACCACGAGAGTGTGCCATCCTACAGAAGGGGTGTGTGTGATCATTTGGCTGGCCCAGGCCATAGGCACTAGCCTCAATATGTCACTGGGCAGGGGAGGGCTCACTGTTCCCCTGTGTTATCATAGGATATCATTTATCTCCTGAGGTCCCAGTCTGTGGAGACAGGCACTGTGACCCACTACTCTAAGAGAGAGAGGTCAGTATGTGTGATTTATATGTGGCCTTTGACACAATTATGAGACATATGTGGATAATTGGTCACACATTTTTAAAGTAACTTTAGATGCTGGCAGGAGTTGAGAGCCATAAAAGTCCATGTTGTATGTTACTCATCCTATCCATAACCTAATCTTATCCATAACCACAACTACATCTCAAAACATGAACGCATTCATTTGTCATATTAATGTACTAAAGTAAGTGCATCCAAGTGATTGAAAATGCAATTGTTATTGAGGTAAATACACACACATACTGTATTGCAACTCGAAATCCCGTAGTCACTCACAAATATGGTCAACACAGTCCTGCTATAGTTTTTATAAGATTTTCTCTGCTATGGTGAAGTTATATTGATGTAATCATAGCTCAAGGATGATGATACTAATAGTATTTCGTTTATACCATATATTTAAGATTCAGTTCTTAGGTTTGTCAGTCATGGCTTCAGGTTTATTCTTGAACAAATGGCGGCCGACCACTGAAAGACAGAGACTTGAAGATCCACCCTCCCTCACAGAGTTTCACCTCAGCATATCTAAATTATCCATTGTAGGATTGGCTCTTAAATGCTGAGTTTAGGGGTTTTACCGTCTATTCAAATAGGCCCTGGATACAAAGCTCTTTGTCCCGACCTGGGGGGGAAGGTGAGAGCAATGTCGCACCTCACTCCCCTGGTCAAAACCAAGTGTATTCACCCAGGAAATGCTTACATGCTAGTAGCACAGTACAAAAGTAACAATTATAACTAGGTATAATAAACATTGAATTATTGACTATGGCATATTCTTATTAACTATAAAATCTCAAATGCCGGTCCCTTCAATACAAAAGTAGGAGTCTGGGCTATCAGGGCTTACAGTCAGCTCTTGACAAACAAGATGTCCTCAGAGTGCAGTCTATTGCTAACATGGAGTGGTAAACTATCAAAAGTGTGTCTGATGATGACAAAACTTTAAAGTGAAAACCCCACAATGATCACAAAGGAATATAATGTTGAAAGAACTTCCCCAAAAAAGGATCCAAACAAGTTTTGAAACCCATCTATTCATATTACATTCAAGGGACACTTCAGCCAACTCTTCATCCAATTTGACTTTTTCTGACTGAGGAAAAATAAAATCCCTCCGTTTACCTGTATGCATTTAAATTGGGACTAAAATGAAACCAGTCATGGTCTCAGAATTGAAGACTTCTCCTTTTTTTCCATTTAAGGCCACCTTTCTCCCAAAAACATTCAGCTGTATTTGGCTAAGGCATGAAAGAGATTATGCAAATGTACAATGCCAAAGCTAACTCACTGCAAGCTTGCAGAGATATGAAACTAAAGACTTGTTCAAGCCAACTGCTGGGGGAAAAGGGGTGGAATGGCAGAAATACTCTTCTATAATCAGATTCTGACTCTAAGCAACAACAAGCTTTGTCATCCAGTCTCTTTGCCTTATTGCCGGGGCAAAGACATAAAAATATGAGTTATTCCCATTTAAAGTGCCTCAGCAGGAGCAGTAATGGCCCTGTGAGTCAATACTCCTCAAACCGGCTTGCTTTATCATCATCTCTCTCACTGAATGAACCCCACAGGCCTGACCAGAACCATGGAGGTGTGATCCGCCCACTTGTGTGTGTGTGTGTGTGTGTGTGTGTGTGTGTGTGTGTGTGTGTGTGGATACACACGTAGAATCTAGATTTACGTCAGTTACTAATGTTGTTTTTCTGTAATAATCTATAAATTTAATGTCAGGGGAGTCAAATCTGCGCCCTCGCAGTTATTGATGTGTAATCAGCGGATGAAAGGGGGGAAAATAGAGCCAAAAGAGAATTGTGGGTAAAAATCTATACATGATCATCACAGTTTTCATATGCATAACCCAATAAATTGGCCCATTTATGAAATGATTTTAACCTAATGTGAAGGATGCTAGAAGCTTTACCTTTTCTGGAATACTTGCGCTTGCTGACTTCAGATTCAAATTACTTTTAGAATGATAAATGTTCTGAGAAATCTAAACAGAATCAACGCACCATAACCAACGGTTAATATTGGTTAATACAGACCATGCCAGTTATATTGGCGCTGTACATTGAAAGGAATGGGACTTAATAGGGTTGCTAAGTCTGACAGAAGCTAGTAGGAACCGCTAGCATTGCAAACATCATCCCTCTCCAACCTGAATCTCTCTACGATCCTTTGTGTGAAATTAGAAATGGATTAAATCAACTTCAGAAAACCACGCAGAGCATGTGATGCTGCCCGTGACTTTGACGCTGCAGTGTTGTGCCTTTTCCCTATTTTCAATGGATCTGGTCTGTGAGCGCTCTGTGATTGCAGCACTGTGCACCCACTGAATTCAGCTTTGGCTTACTTCTGGAGATAAAGACTGGTTGCTCTGACACATCATCTGCATCGCAATCACATTAGAATTGCATCTGTGACAACTGACTCCACAAAGGCCTGCATATCAAACCCTAAAAGATGAAGCCCTGTCATGAAATCCAAAGTGTGATCTAAAGGCCAAAGACTGAAAGGGAAAAGCTACTGCATTATCATCAACGAATACAAGATTGTGTGTAAAGGTGCAGTCCATGATTCTAACCCAATACATTTTTTGTCAAATTCAGCGAATTGCTCCTCATGGTCCTCTAGCTGTTCATTCAGTGTTTGCCCTCAAAAAAACTGGCTGTTTAAATGGGAAACAAACATAGTGGCTCAGACCGAGCCAATACCAGCCAATCAATACATAGCACTGAAGAGAGGGGTATAATTTGATTGGCTGTTGAGCTCAAACATCAACAACCTTTAGCGAAAACTAATCGCAGACTGCATCTTTTTGACAAAAGTCACTGATGTACTGATGTACATCTCATTCACTTTATTTCCATAGAGTACATGCCGGTCAGTAATTTGCTAACCCAAGTTGTAATTTGCTCCTGAATTGAGATAAAGAGAAGATTTTATCTTTCTTTTTCCTAATACCACTCTGATTCTCTGCCTCAGCTTCAGTAAATACTTTCAGCATTCAAATCAACACGGGCAGCATAACTAGCCAGCCAAGCACTATGCTAATCCATTGGCTGCGTACACAAAGCCATTTATCTGTACGTATGTTCTTACATGTGGATCTATTGTTGACCAGATGCCAAGCAAAGTGCTAGTGAGACACCTTGTCTGGAGTGAGCGGTAAGTTTGCCGCCTCAAACGCTAAGCCGCCACTTCACTGCGGTTTCCTTTGCGTCATGGATTCTATTCACAGGGTTTTACTGGAGAATATCCTAGGCGGTGAGGGAGAGGTGAGCTCTGTGGTATGATAGCATTTGTGTCAAGAAATCTCCCAAATCGCACTGTAGTGAGCAAGGCAGGGCAATTTCTCAGGTTGGTTTGTGTTTCTCACGAAAGGAGCTTTAAAATATGTGTGCAGTTATACACCGGTCATCCGTGCGTCCATTTATCTAAAGGACAGTGACATGTTATGATTAGAATTTTCAGGTCTGACAGATATCACTGCAAATGGGAATGTGTGAGGGGAGGAGGTGTAATGACATTAACATATCTCAGTCAGGATAACTCTGAATATTGTAGATTTACTGATTTACTGTCGTGGCATGGCAGTATGTTTGGTGTTGATGACCTATGAGGCTGCTAGTGACTGTAATGATTAATACAAATATTTGCACCATGCAGCTACTGCAGGGTTGTTCATTACAGAGTCCCTCAGAGATACATTTAGACAGGTGAGGTTGGTTAAATATTGTGGGTATAGAAAACCTTCATCAGGCCATCTTTTCAGTGAGTGTGAGTCAAGTTTGCCAAATATGGGGGTTAACTGCTTAACCTACCAGTCTACTCCTGACTGAACGTCCGTGGTCATCCTTTAAACTACCTGACATTTGGCTCTTCAAACACTCAACGTTGAAATCTAGGTAAAGTTCATGGGGAAGAAAGTAAAGACCAATTAATTTACTCTAAATGGGGATGTGAAAACCCTTCTGTCTAACTTTATGATTTGTTCCACCATTTTCTGAACAAATTATTAGTGGAAGACATGATATCTGAATTATTGACTAGGCCTTTTAAAGGTCAGTGTACATAAAGAATCCGACTAAATGTGTAATCTTCTCAGGATGAGCCCATAATCACTCTTTAAAAAGCTCTGGCTCATTAATAACCAGCACATGATTTTTACACAGTCGCTAGAGATAGGAAGTAAGGTTTACTTCAGTGCAGATGGGAGAGATATACTGATACTCTAACTGCTCTTGAGGTAAATGCACACTGTATGAGAGTCATTGTCTGTTGCTACCCAGCTCTACTAAATCCCTTAGTCACTCAGGAGTTAGTTATAGTTTAAGATTCTTAGAGTCCTATAGTTTCCAAGACTTTGTCTGCTATTGTGAAGTCATACTGATGCTGCCGTGGGTCAAGGCTGACGCCACAGGACAGGGAGAGGAAATAGGGTTTTATTCAGTGCAGATGCAAGAGATGACGTGACCAAAGACGAGCGATGAGGAACAGGCACCCTTACCTGAGAGGATGGAGGCTAGACGGAACCAAAGACAAGAGATGAGAGACAGGCACCCTTACCTGAGAGGATGGAGCCTAGACGGAATGAATCTGGCTCGTAGGGAGAGGTTTCGTAGAACTCCTCACCTGTGAAGACAAAATGACAACGTGGATTCACTATAATGAAGTTTTGCTGGCAAATGCCATGATGTTGAGGTACATTTGAACTGAAATGCGAGTGTAAAGGGGGAAAAAAAGCCAAAGAAAAGCCAAAGCTTATTATATTGGCCCGAGACTCTGTACCTAGAAACAGCTATGTTGGTGTTTATAGACTGCTTGAAAGGTCAATACCATTTCAGAACCCTCACTACGAGCACACAGCATGGGTGATTGATGCCACCTGGCTTTGTCAGCAAAGGACCCAACCTCTACTGCCATGATTGCTATGTAGCTTTGATGGTAAAACCTATGGAAGGTCCCAGAGAAAATACACTTCAATTCGCTTTACACTTTAACTGAAGACTGGCTTGACCCAGCCATGTCAAATAATGTATTTTGAGTAATGATTTACAATGGCAGTTGATTTCAAATGGTATAACAGTGTTAACATTGTTTGTAATATTCATGCTAGCTATCATAATATTAGTGATACCACATGTGTCCACTGCTTATGTCACACACAGACAAGCTGCCATGGCCTCATACATGACATTTGTCATCAGTAGCGTGGTAACATAAATAAGCTGTCATAAAACTTCATGACACCGTATGAAATCTCCTATTATGAAGATTATGCTGTTCTTACGACAAAGGGTTTTGTTATAAGAACATGACATAATTACATTGGTTCAAATTTACTAGGTCTCTGGATAGCTGTCTGACACTCCTTGGCAGATTTGCTTGTATCATACTATTACCAATTGATTGATAGCCTGCTGCTATCAGAAAAGCTACAAAGTCATAATAGTGCTGCAGTCATTGATTTGTCATGGAGAATTTCTGGACACACTGCACAGTGCAAAGAGTGCAACATGTTTTTCACAACAGTTGTTTGGAGAGTTTTTGGAGTACATTGGTAAAAATATGGAAGAAATAGTCATCATAAACTCTCACTGCTTTCAAAGGTGAGTGACAGGAGACTGCTGTGGTGTCCCTGACTGAGCGGCTCACCACAGAAACAGGCCAGGGTTATAGGCAGGGGTTTGTTTAATCATCATACATGAAATCTGACTGTGCAACAGGCCAGGGGTTATAGCAGGGCTTCAGTTTAATCATCATACATGGAAATCTGACTGTGCCTGGCAAAATACACAGAAATAGAGAAAAAAGATAACTAGTTTATAGAAATGAAATTACTTCCAGTGCAAATCTTGTATTCTTGTAAACTATGCAGAAAATGCCCGAAGATTTCCCTCTATGCAGGACTTCAAGGTGCAGGGCATTTAGGCACTGAGCCGCTTTACTGTCAACCTATTGCCTATATGAGCACAATCACACTGGAATACTATCCTCTTACAGTGTGTTGTAGAGACAGCCGTTTCAGTTTTCATTCTTAGTATCCCATGAGGGTTAAAAATCTGTTCAATAAATTCATCCATTCATTTGAAACGTACTCCCTGGGTGCTTGATAATACCTGACAGTACTGTATACTGTATGGTATGTGTGTAGCCTCATTAGATATATAGGCATGTGAATAAAGAATGTCGACTGAAACAGGGTTACTGAAATTTGTGCAGGGAAGTAGAAGCCGTTAGTATAATTTGTCAGCAGCAGAGAATGGCTGTCATGGATGGCAATGGACAGAGGTGTATTCCATAGCTGGAGAATAGATAGTCATCCTTCGGTGTAATGGGGCACATTGTACAACATTAGACGCTTGCTATTCTGAAGGGAACTCAGCACTTAATGCGAGGGAGAAAAAAGACAAATTGCATTCCCATTAGTTAACAGAGGCTTTCAGTGGGGAGCAAATGGGCAAGCGTTTAGTCTTATTCAATGTTTTTGTTTGATGGCAGGGTAATGGATTTTAGACGTCCGAGAAAACGATTGTTTTTGTCCAGATGGATAAATCAAATTTAAAACATTTTAGCAGGATAAAGTTTTGTGGTCCTTAGAGAATAATTGGCACGTTAGAGAAACAATGCAGATGTATTTTTTGAATGTGCAAAAAAAAATGGTGTAAAAAGTGTGGTGTAAAAAGTGTCTGTGCATTATTTTCCCTGCATTATTTTCCCTGCTTGTACGTTTGACACATTGGGGTTGTCAGTTTCTGCAGCATTTACTTAGTATGCATACTGTAGCGTTGGAGCAGAGTTCTTCGAAGAAGACAAAGTCGTTTGCTTTCGTTGGCCTCAAGCCTTTTATTTTGAAGAACATTCGAGCAACTGATACAGAAGGGAGAGGCCTATTCTCAACATAACAAAGACATTGATAGTGCACAGATAACTCTATCACAGGAGCTAAAACACACACACACACACACACACACACACACACACACACACACACACACACAGCATTACAACAGAGCACACAGACAAAATAATAACAGTCATTCACATTAAACTGTTGTTGAGAAAGCCCCTCCGGAGCCTTGGTGTCTTGGGCTGACAGAATGGGGGTAGGAGGCGAAGTGTCCGCTTCCAGATGACCCAAGGCCAGTTGGGTGCATTCCAAGCCAGTCTGTGCTGCAGTCTTTACC